>NC_081547.1:20338496-20340403 GCF_901000735.1 Corylus avellana
AAAATAAAGAAGACCTGATTTGTCATTATGAAATAAAACAAATGAGTGGAATAGGAATATTCAAAGCTAATAAGTTTTTTTTAACTCCTGAATTTTCATAAAAAAAAAAAATCCTTTGAATTATCATTATTTTTTGCAATGTCTCTCCTAAAGTTCAATTTCTTTCAATTTAGTGTATTCATCTTTCAATTGTTTGCAATTTCACCCCTTCGTTAATTTTTCCCAAAATACTTCCATTTGTTTTAGAGAAAAAAAAAAAGAGAAAAAATTGCAAAGATTAAGGCGTTGATCCAAATTTAATAATATTTGCAAAAATACCCATGTCTCAATCTTTGTAAAAAATTTTAAACTTTGGAAAATTCTAATGGAAAATTTACCCATGAATGGAAAATTCTAACGGTAACATTGGAAAAAATTAAAAGTTTAATACACTAAATTGAGATGTTTTGAATTTTAAGGAAACATTATAAAAGGGGAGACAATTCATGAGTAAGTGAAGTTTTCCCTAATTATCAATGTTCCAAAAGAAAATTTTAACTTGTGTAATATAAATATTGGATTTTACTATCAATTTTCTATGAGATCTACTGTTGTATATACGGTAGAGTATTACTCCTTGGGTAATGAATAGTTCTTCTTGGTATTTCCGGAGAAATACTTTCTTGAGGATTCTTTCCTGGACTCGGCTTGGCGGAGCATTTGGAACTCTAAGAAGCTTCTCAAGGAAGGGTTGATGTGGAGAGTGTGTAATGGGCAGTCCTTTAAAATTTGGGGGATTGTTGGATTCCTTCACTACACTTTTCTATCCATCTCCCATTCGAATCCTTCATATAGAGGAAAAGGTCAGTGCAAGGCAAACGGATTATCTTGTGTGGGCAAGAACTAAAAATGGGGATTTTTCAGTACGTAGTGCATATCATCTTGCAAAATCCATTGTGGAGAGTGGGATTGGGCTTGCTCGAATGAAAATATCATTGCTAGCATATGGAGGAAGGTTTGGAATGTTAGGGGACCTAAAGTGGTGCAAATGTTCTTGTGGAAGGCTTGCAAAATCATTCTGCCGACCAAAGAACGTCTTCACAGATGAAGCATAGTTTATGACCCACTTTGTCAAATTTGTGGATAGGAGATAGAAACTGTAACGACCTAGATTTTAAAACTCTTATTTAAATAATATTAAATAGCTTAAAAGAATCTATTCAAAAAAAATAGCTTAAAAGAATAATAAATAAATTAGAACAATGATATGTGGATTAATGATATTAAATAACAATTTAGTGTTAAAGGTATATTACATTAATTTTTGACCTCTTTTGTATATCACATCAATTCTAAAATTTAGCTTCACTAATATGTTTATGGGCATAATTAAACTCAATTTAGTAAATAAATTATTTATAGGTGTTTAGTGAAGTCAGAAATTAATTTGAAGATTTTCAGTGTTTAGCCTAAGAAACAGTGTCTTAATTTTCATATTGTCTAATGAGATTAAAATTGCTAAAGAAATATACCAAGGCTAGCCACCTTTGTTGAAAGCTTAAAGTCTTCTAGTAATAAGGGTTATGAGAAATATCATGATAATAATAATATAATAAGGCAAGTGGCCAAGTGAGAATGCAAGTAGTTAAAGTCAAAATTGAATCAAAAACTTTGTACAAGCCAAAAATAGACTCAAAGGAACTCGGATGGAGTCGAACCAAAAATGTAAAATGTTCGCCTCAGTGTCCTCTATCTACACTCAAAATTTCATATCAATCGGAATGCTAATTGGTATAGATCATGAAATATGGACTAGGTTCATTCTTTTGGTTAAATATATCTCAACCCTTGGATCAAAAGTGTGAAAATGAATCCTAGTCATTCATTCTCTTATAAATAGAGCCTAAGCTAAGTCACTTTCACTTGAG
>NC_081547.1:20340503-20348696 GCF_901000735.1 Corylus avellana
TTTTTTTATTCCAATTTGTTGTCAAATCGCCTTTTATTTTAATTCTCATGATAGATTAGCTAGGAAATTATCATATTTAGTTTGCCTTGCCTCTTTGGAGATTAGGTTTCACATTAGTTGATTGTTTCCATCTTAAAAGGATTCAATTATCTTTTAAATTTTTTTTTTCCAACTTTAAGAAATTTATCATCTTTAGACTTCCCTAGTGAAGACTTAGGAGAATGCTCACATTTAGATTTATTTCTCTTTTTTTTTTTTTGGTAGTTTTGAATTTGTTTTTTTTCTTACTATAAAAGAGAACTGAATCTAATGAGAAAAAAAAAAAAAAAAAAAAAAAAAAAAAAGGACGTGAAGATTATTTTCTTTTACCACGTACTTTCTTGTGCTGCATTCGAATGCAGCCAACAAAGCTAGTTGTAATGACCTATGGTGAGATATTGTGAGCTCAGCTGAAGGCATTACAAGAAAATGATTATATTTTTTATATTTTCATTAATAATCATGTTATTTTAATTCAATAAAGACATAAAAACAAGATGAGAATTTCCTTTCAAATCTTTTTCTTTTTCGTTTCAGAAAAAGTAAACATCTCGATAATAGGCCCATATTGTCTCTTAGTTGAGGAGCACACATATTTCTAAAGTGAAAGTAGTTTCAACCATCATTGACTCCTACCCGTCAATAATGCAATATTATCACTAAATTAAAGATTATGAATAATTATTTTATTTTAACTAGTTATATTTTTGGTATTAGTCATTATTATTCTTAAAACAATGTTTATTTCGTATATCAAACATGCCCTGAATATTACGGTAAACGTCTTAATATCTCACCCATATTGTCTACTAGTTGAGGATCACACGTATTGCTAAAGTGAAGTAATTTCAACCACATGGATATTTGGAAATCATCATTGACTCTAACCATAGTTTGAATGGGTAAGGCTCTACAACTACCCAAGCCCAACTTCGAGGAAACTCTTTAGTCTTCTATATGTATCGTTTTCTTTGAATTTTGCATTCTAGGTATATTTCACATGCGCACACCACATATGACCATCACCTTAATTCAAATGTGTGCATGCCTACACCTTTCAAGAGAAAGACAAATTTCATTTTCCTACTAATAGTAGTAGCTTGACAATCCAAATAACTCCAATAAATAGTTATTTGGCCACTTGTACATCATTTTCAGTTTAAATTATTAAAATATTAATTAAATGATTAAATTTATTCATTATTATTAGTTTAAGCTTTTGAGATAAGTGATAGTAATTAATATAGAACCAGAGGTGCTGAGTTTCACCCTAATTTAACTAAAATATTTTACTTGTTGGTTAAGGAAGGTTGAGCTCACATGTGAATGAAAGTATTAAAATATTAATTAAATAATTGAATTTATCCATTTTTATCTACTTCAGTGTTAAGACCACGAAAGGTGTAAATCCCACTTGCACAATCACTATTGCTGTCTATAATAAATTAAAACAAAAGGTGAATGATTAAAAAAATCAATTATTGAATTAATACTTTTTCTATGGCGAAAGAAAGCAAAGCAACATATACTTGTGGACTTTGCTGAGTTCTACATCCAACGACCTAAAATTTACAACATTAATACTTCTTTTATTACCCAAAAAAAAAAAAAACTCATAGTAGCAAACTCTGTTTGGACACATGTTATTTTTATATACTGGGTTGAAGAAAATTCCTCAAACTTAGGTTGAAGGAAAGTTTTGTCCCCTTTTAAATATGGGACATATTTTTCCTCCAAACTGGGTTGGAAGAACTTCCTTCAACTCAGTTTATAAAAATAACATGTGTCATTTAAACATGTGAGATATACATGTTTTTTTTTATAACAGGGATAAAGTTTAACTAAATAATATTAAAAACTAATGTGCATCTCACATGTTATTAAAAAAAATGGACATATGTCATTTTTATAAACTGAGTTGGAGGAAGTTCCTCCAACCCAATTTGGAAGAAAACTTTGTCATAAAATATAGGTTCTGCTTTTATTTATTTATTTATGGTTTTAATTTTAAAACCATAAAAATTATTTTCATTCTAGCAAGATCTTATTTAGCTAACAGTTTACGAAAGGATCCCGAAATATGTTTCTAAATCCTAAATTCCGCAAAATGCTAAAGAAACGGAAAATCCAACGTGATCCATTTTTGCAAATCTTGAAACCAGGTTTCTAATGAAAACATTGAGAAATCCATCAGAATGAGACTTAATTGCTCCATTAAATGCACAATGATTAGAAATATTATTTTAAGGGTCTCTAGATTTCATTGGATCAGAATTCTTCTGTCCCCGATAAGTTGATTTGATTTGGATTTAGTTATTGGATTTCCTAGGAGAGACCGCCGTCGGAGGGGGCCTTGTTCTTCCCCTCCTCCCCCTTATCCTCTTCTCCCATCGTCTTAGAGCTAGCCTATTTACTTGATGTCCTTTGGTCTTTGGGCGTTTTCTTCATCTTCACCTATTTTCTGATTTTAGGGTTTTTTGGAGGCCGATCTTCCGCCCTTCTTCATCAGCCGCGCCTGTTACTGGGTCAGGTTTTGCTCCAGTTCGTGTCCTGCCCGATCGACCGCCTATCACCTGGTCCACCTTGACGCCTAGTCCACCTCGACGCCTAGTCCACCACCTTGCTACTTAGATCCGCCAGTGCCCATCACACCTTTTGCACTGGATCCGGCTCTCCAGATGTGGTTTGATTTCGGTTCTGTCCAGCTGTTTTTTTATTTCTTTTTTGGTTGTTTTATTTCCTTTCCTTTATGTCTGTCTTTCGCCATGTATTTTGGTGTGTTGTTTTTGTTGCTTTTCTTGTTTGTCACACTTTGTAGGTGATACTCTTGGGGGATTCACTCAAACTCCCCCCAGTTTATTTTGTGTGCGATACCGATCTTCTCCGCGCCCGCTCTGCTGCCCACCGTCTGCTGTCAGGTCTTTCCTCGTGTCCCCTCACGATGAGCTCCAACGCCACCTTCCGCATCGATTTCCGGCCAGCACACGATCGACTTGCTTTCGGCTGCCGTTTCCCTCTTAGTGTGATTTTCCGGTTTTTTCCTTGTTCTGTTGGTTTCCATTTGTTGTTTGTCCGATTTTTTCTACTATGTTTGTATTTCTGTTTTAGTCCCTTTATTTCCTTGTACGCTTTTATTTCCTGTTTTTTGCTTGTAATAAGGCTCTTTCCCCTCTTGATCTGTATGCGTGATGTCCTCTGGATTATTTGCTATGGTCTAGATCTTTGGGTTGTTAATGCGAACGATATTCTGGCTTTCAGGTCGAGGAGGAAGAGTTTCGGTTGGGGGTTTGTCTACCTTCAATTATGAGGAATAAGCACTACTTATGCATTAATTTGAGTCTGGTTGGCACAAATCTGATTTTTCATATGTAGCTTAGTCATGGGAGTGGATTGGTTTTGGGTCTGGAATGTAATACGTCATCTGTGACGCTTGTAACCTCGTAGCTTTGGTTATGGTTGCTTGTAAGAGCTTTATGCTCATGATGATTTCTATGGATGAGATTGATATGGATTCCCTTGAGCTTTTCATTCGCATTGTGCTCCATCAAAACTAGTTAAGCTCATGTTTCATATCATCCACTAGAAGCCCTGTTCTGCTCCAGTCCATCCCCAAAGAGTTCACCGCATTTATCACAACTTGTGCATCTTTTTCAAAATGTTCGTTCCTTAAGCCCAACTCCTTACACATTTTAATCACTATCAACGTTGCTCGAGCCTCAGCCATCGACGGGTCATGACACCCCAAGAACGCTTTACAGAGTGCTGCAACCACTTTTCCCTTCTCATCCTACACCATTACCCCAAATAGATGGTCTTTGTTTTTTTGGTATGTATTTTTTTAATGAATGACTTAATGCTTGTTGACGTCGCATTACATTCGAGTGTTTATAACGTATCAAATAAGACATGTGATAAATGACAAACCGTTAACTTTGACGATAAACTAATAGAGTGAGTTATTTTAAATTTGGGCGAAATCTAAGGACCATATACTTAAAATAAAAAATTGAAGAAATAAATTCAAATCAAATGAAAAATTAGGAGTTATATACAATTCTTTCCAAAAACTTAAAACATTTGAAAAAGCATTAATAAAAAAAAAAAAAAAAAAAAAAAAGCATGTTGTAACGCCGTTTGGCCCGTTAGAACTAGGTTTGTTTACTTCTAGTTTTCAAAGATCCAAAGGATTACAAGATCAACCAGAGAAATATTCTAGAAGAATCCAAATAAATGCATGAAAAAAGATGACATTTATTCAAAGTTAAATAATGTGGAGACTTATGGTCAAGGATCTAAATAAATAAGATATGGTTTATTAAAAAATAAATTCATTGTGGACTTGGCACTTATTTCATAAAAACTCATCATGGAACAAATGATTGAGAAGGGAGCCAGCCCTAAGTTTTCGCTCTAGACTTGCTCCTCCTCTCCCTCTCCGCTACTCTCCTCTTCTTTCCTTCCCCTCCCTTTCTTGTTTTTTTTTTCTTTCTTTTTTCAGTTTTTCCAACCAATTCAGTTGTTCCACCCATCCCTTTACTTATGCTGCACTGCCTCCGTCCACCCTCCACCGTGCTATGCCGCTCTTCGCCTCCCTGAAATTGGTTGGGCTTTTCGCCTTTCTCGCCTTGGTTGTTGTAGCCGTTTGCTAGTTTTTTTTTTTTTTTTTTTGAATAAGGTTTTGACTTCTCCTTAGAGTTTTTGTCTTGGCCTTTGGGTCGAGGAGGATTACTTTTGATGGGAGGGTTTTGCTTTTATGGCCGAAAAAATAAAAGTTGAGAATATGAGTTACCTATGTATTAGATTGAGTCTATCACATGAGTTAGCAGATGTTGAAGTCATAGATAAAACTTAATTGTAAGATTTTATGTTTGTCTCTATGACATTATAATCTCATATCTTTGGCTATAATTTATCAAAACTTTATGCTCTCTGGTATAACGGTAGCCTCGGCAAAGTATTGCATCTGATGAGGCTTGTAACGCCATGTGAGCTCGGTAAGTCCCTAAATGGTCTGCTGCGTCTTTGCTCCCGTCGTAACGGTCTAGATGCGGCAGCTTGAACTTAGAGGGCAAATTGGCCTCAACTACCTTTTTGGTGAACAACAGGTCTGTCCCATGAAAACTGTTGTTGGCTGTGGCGTGAAATCTATTCAATTGCTGCGTTATATTATCCAGCTTAGCTTGGAACTTAGCTTGGAAGGCATCCATTCTAGCATCTGTTGACTCATCTTTTCCTTTCGTTCCAAGCGGCTTTTTAGGTCCGTTGGATGTCTCAGGTTGAAATTTTGCATCTGATGAGTCTTTCTTCCTATGCTAATTCTTGAAACTCCTTTGCAACAGTAACTCCATTGTTTCTGAAATATGTCCAAGCTGGAACTCCAACTCCAGTTGGCAAGTGCAGCCCAAAGACGAAGGGTGTTGTTGGACTTTCATCAGTTTTAATGTCGCTTGCATCATGTTGGTTGGTGTTTTTTGGTGGTGAGGAAGAAAATTGGTCATGCTGAGGGTATCTTTGGTTTGGCCTTGAGATCTTGTAGCTACCATTTGTGAATTTGTCCTATTTGAACTTTGGATCGTTTAAATGATCCTTGTTCCCACAGACGACACCAACTGTTGAGACAGTTGTCAACCCTGGTAGCAACTTGATTCTAAAGCCTGCTAAGAATAAAAAATTGATCAATGATGGAAGGCCACAAAGTGGGGGGTGTGGCAGCCGTTGCACCTGTGATGCCGATGTTAGAATTATAGAGAATGAAAGTCTAACAATAGAGTAATGATAATGAAATTAGAGTAGTAGAGATAAAATTCATTGTCCTTGGTATTGTGGTGTGCTGTTCCTTTTATAGATGGAGTTTGAGAGTGAGAGTCCTCACAGGACTCTCAATTGCTTTCCTCAGATACTGGTAACCACCATCGGAAAGTGAGATGTAGTTGTTTTGATAATATATTTTGTTGGAGCTATTTCGGTGGGATTGAGATTAGAATGCAACGTGACTTAGTGGACTGCAGCAAAGAATATCAATAAGCAGCGAATATGTACTTCTAGATCTTGTGATTATCAAGGGATCTAAGAAATCTTCTTCATAAAAGATAGATACTCTCTAGTTTTTGAAGGAAAACAAAGAAGAAACTCAACTCTAAGTAATTCTTATTAAACAAACTCAATAATAATCCAAATTTGCGTTTTTGGAGGCTATAAGCATGTATTTATAGACCCCTAAAACCCTAAACCTAATAAAACATAAAATAAATTCGGTTATTGTAACTATATGGGTCCAATCTGGACGAGACTTATGGCCGTCCAGACGGCCACGACTTAAAACCTAAAATATGACGAAGCTACGGTGCTCGTCCAGACGGGACTTAGAGTCGTCCGAACGGCCACCGACATAAACCCTAAAAAAACAGCAAAATAACATAAGCGTCCAGACTTGTGGCAGACGAGGCTTCAGACAAGGACTCTCAGGTTGGGCTCCGTCCAAACGGGCTGCAGACGGGATTCCATATGAGGCATTCCGATCTACATCATTCTCCTCAAGTTGGAGAGAATTCATCCTCAAATTCGGCCGGTTCTTTCCGCGGTCCTTCGAGTATGAAAGATTCCCCTAAAAATAAAAAATAAAAAATAAAATAAAAACTTATCATGTGGTCAGGGGCAAAACTAGAACTTTTAGTTTTGGGGGTAAATTTTTTTAAAAAATTATTGGAGGGGCAAAATTTAATTTTTAAATATCTATTTTTTTTAATAAAAAAAAAATATATTTTTTTGGGGACCACCTTATGGTCCCAAGCCATAGGGTGATTCTGTCAGCTTGTTGATGACCTTCTAATGACTACTCACATCCTGGCCAATTTCCTTTTTTTTTTTTTTTTTTTTTTATCTTTTGTTGAATATGGGAAAATAGTTATAAGGAAGGATCGTTTTCGTTATTAATTCGAAAGAAAGAGAGTAAAGGATCCTAAAACTGAAAAAATAGTGAACTCCCTAACAACAAACCAGAACAGTTTAAAAATACATCCTGGCCACTTAACTCAAAAAGTCATCGATCATGACCTAAAAACAACACTAAAGGGGTGAGTGGAAAGGCTTTTAGTGGGGATATTCATGTAAGGCCAATGACTCCCGCCCATCTTATTTGCAAAAAGAAAACAAAAAAGGACGCCGTTTATTATCAACGACGACAAAGTATCATTGCTAATATGGATTTTAAATAATATTATTATTTTTATACACCATTGAAAAAGTAAAATTTAGTGACTACATACTCGTCTTGAGAATGACACATATTACTGTTAATGCAATTTTTGAAATTCGAATTAGTGATCTTTGCTTTATAAGATGTTGTAACAGTATGATTTCTATTTTAGATACCATATTAGTGACGATTGTTGTATCATAACTAATATATTCCTACCAGTGACGACATGTATATTCCTATCAGTAGAGGGCAAAACTAGAGGTGGCAAAATGGGTACCTGACACGACCCGATTACGACCCGCGGGTACCCGTTACACAATTAGCCTATATCCAGACACGACCCGTTTAGCTAAACGGGTAATCGGGTTTGACACGATTATGACACGAAAATAGCCGGGTAACCCGACACGACCCGTTTTACCCGTTTAAAATAATCGGGTCTAATCGGGTAGATACGACCCGACACGACCCGATTACCCTAAACTATAAAATTAAAAATTCAAAATAAAAAAATTCAAAATTGTAATAATAATACTAATACAATAATACATCAATATAGTCAATGCAAAAAATTGAGTTCCAAGAGATTAAAGGCTTTAATAAAGGATAAGAAAAAAATATATATATCGGAAAGTGACTGTAATTGACAAATTGTATTCCAAAAGAAATTACTAAACTCATAATTTCACCTAATCTTAAAAGTTAAAAGTTAAAACAAGTAAGTTCATTTATTAAAATAGTCCACTTATTATTTAGTCCCACATGTAACAAAAGTGTTAAAAAATTAATTTAAACAATGAAAATCACAGTTTTCTTGTTGGCTTTCTCTTTTGTTGGTAATTATGTATTAACTTATTTCTTGAAGCAGGCTTCCTTGTCCCCAAAGGCTGAGAATGGTAATGTAAGTCTTAAAGTCTGTAAAGTCTGTACTTAAAAAAAATAAAAAATAAAAAAAT
>NC_081547.1:20348796-20360956 GCF_901000735.1 Corylus avellana
GGGGAGTTTGAGTGAACCCACCAAGAGCATCACCCACAAAGTGTGACCAACAAGTAAGGCAATAAAAACAACACACCAAATACACGGCAAAAGACAGAAATAAAGGAAAGGAAATAAAACAACCAGAAACGAAAAAAAAAAAAAAAAAAACAGCCGGAGAGACGAATCCAGTGCAAAAGGTGTGATGGGCACTGGCAGATTCGGGTAGCAAGGTGGTGGAGCACAAGTCGAAGTGGACCAGGCGATAGGCGGTCGATCAGGCAAGACACGAACCGGAGCCAAGCCCGACCCAGCAACAGGCGTGGCAGAGGGAGAAGGGCGGAAGATCGGCCTCCAAAAAACCCCTAAAATCAGAAAAGGAGTGAAGAGGGAGGGAGAGGAAGAAAACGCCCAAAGAGCAAAGGACATCAAGTAAATAGGCTAGCTCTAAGTCGAGGGGAGAAGACGATAAGGGGGAGGAGGGGAAGAACAAGGCCCCCTCCGACGGCGGTCTCTGCTAGGAAATCCAATAACTAAATCCAAATCAAATCAACTTAACGGGGAGAGAAGAATTCTGATCCAGTGAAATCTAGAGACCCTTAAAATAGTATTTCTAATCATTGTGCATTTAATGGAGCAATTAAGTCTCATTCTGATGGATTTCTCAATGTTTTCATTAGAAACCTGGTTTCAAGATTTGCAAAAATGGATCACGTTGGATTTTCCGTTTCTTTAGCATTTTGCGGAATTTAGGATTTAGAAACATATTTCGGGATCCTTTCGTAAACTGTTAGCTAAATAAGATCTTGCTAGAATGAAAATAATTTTTATGGTTTTAAAATTAAAACCATAAATAAATAAATAAAGCATAACCTATATTTTATGACAGAGTTTTCCTCCAAATTGGGTTGGAGGAACTTCCTCCAACTCAGTCTATAAAAATGACATATGTCCATTTTTTTTAATAACATGTGAGATGCACATTAATCTTTAATATTATTTAGTCCAACTTTAGCCCTATTATAAAAAAAACATGTGTATCTCACATGTTTAAATGACACATGTTATTTTTATGGACTGAGTAGGAGGAAGTTCCTCCAACCCAGTTTGGAGGAAAAATATGTCTCATATTTTAAAGGGAACAACGTTTTCCTCCAAACTAGATTGGAGGAATTTTCTTTAATCCAGTATATAAAAATAACATGTGTCCAAACAGAGTTTGCTACTATGAGTTTTTTTTTTTTTTTTGATAATAACAGAAGTATTAATGTTGTAAATTTTAGGTCGTTGGATGTAGAACTCAGCAAACTCCACAAATATATGTTGCTTTGCTTTCTTTCGCCATAGAAAAAGTATTAATTCAATAATTGATTTTTTGAATCATTCACCTTTTGTTTTAATTTATTATAGACAGCAATAGTGATTGTGCAAGTGGGATTTACACCTTTAGCGGTCTTAACACTTAAGGTAGATAAAAATAGATAAATTCAATTATTTAATTAATATTTTAATACTTTCATTCACATGTAGGCTCAACATTTCTTAGCCAACAAGTAAAATATTTTAATTAAATTAGGGTGAAACTCAGCACCTCTGGTTCTACATTAATTATTATCACTTATTTCAAAAGCTTAAACTAATAATAATGAATAAATTTAATTATTTAATCAATATTTTAATAATTCAAACTGACCGTGATGTACAAGTGGCCAAATAATATCACTATTTATTGGAGTTATTTGGATTGTCAAGCTACTACTATTAGTAGAAAAATTAAATTTGTCTTTCTCATGAAAGGTGTAGGCATGCACACATTTGAATTAAGGTGATGGTCATATGTGGCGTGCGCATGTGAAATATACCTAGAATGCAAAATTCAAAGAAAACGATACATAAAGAAGACTAAAGAGTTTCCACGAAGTTGGGCTTGGGAAGTTGTGGAACCTTACCCATTCAAACTATGGTTAGAGTCAATGATGATTTCCAAACTATCCATGTGGTTGAAATTACTTCACTTTAGAAATACGTGTGAGCCTCAACTACGAGACAATATGGGTGAGATATTAAGACATTTACCATAATATTAAGGGCACGTTTGATACACGAAATAATCATTGTTTTAAGAATAAGAATAATTAATACTGAAAATATAATAAATTAAAATAAAATAATAATTCATATTCTTTAATTTAGTGACGATATATGATTCATGGGTAGAGTCAATGATGGTTGAAACTACTTTCACTTCAGAAATATGTGTGCTCCTCAACTAAGAGACAGTATGGGCCTATTATCGAGATGTTTACTATTTCTGAAACAAAAAAGAAAAAGATTTGAAAGGAAATTCACATCTTGTTTTTGATGTCTTTATTGAATTAAAATAACATGATTATAAATAAAAATATAAAAAATATAATCATTTTCATATAATGCCTTCAGCTGAGCTCACAATATCTCACAATAGGTCACTACAACTAGCTTTGTTGGCTGCGCATGCATTCGAATGCAGCACAAGAAGCGTACGTGGTAAAGAAAATAATCTTCTACGTCCTTTTTTTTTTTTTTTTTTCATTACATCGATCAGTTCTCTTTTATAGTAAAAAAAAAATACAAAAAAAAATATATATACAAAACTACAAAAAGAAAGAAATAAATCTAAATGTGAGCATTCTCCTAAGTCTTCACTAGGGAAGTCTAAAGATGATAAATTTCTTAAAGTTGGAAAAATAAAATTTAAAAGATAATTGAATCCTTTTAAGATGGAAACAATCAACTAATGTTAAACCTAATCTCCAAAGAGGCAAGGCAAACTAAATATGATAATTTCCTAGCTAATCAATCTATCATGAGAATTAAAATAAAAGGCAATTTGACAACAAATTGGAATAAAAAAAAGGGCTAAAAAAAGGGCTAGGTCTTAAAATTGAGAGAAAATTATTTCCTTATATATACTTTCATTGCTTAATCCCCCCAAAAAAAAAAAAAAGTGGAAAACATACTTTTGAATTTATATATATGGGAAAAATATAAAAAAGCTTTCCAAATTATCAGTTGTTTGCAATATAGTCCCTCAATGTTTAAAATGTACTAAAGTAGCCCCCAAACTACCAAATTGTATCGAAAATGCCACTTATTTTTTTATATTCCTATAATACCCGTACTCTTTTAACAAATAAAATAATAAAATAATTGTAAAAAAAATACAATTTTTAAAAACTAAAAAAAAAAAAAACCAATGGACAAATAAATACAAAAAAAAAAAAAAAAGTTTTTTTGATATAAATAAATAATTAGTCACTGTAGTTAGCTTAAATTACAAATTGCTTCATGTCGTATTAAAGTAAAATCATTTTTTTTTTTTTACAATTATTTTATTATTTTATTTGTTAAAAGAATTAGGGAATTATAGGAATATAAAAAAATAAGTGGCCTTTGTTATACAATTTGGTTGTTTAGGATGTTACTTTAGTACCTTTTGAATATTGTAGGGGTATATTGCAAACGGCGGATAGTTTAGGTGCCTTTGATATATATATATATATATATATATATATATATATATAAGACAAGCATGATTGGGATGCAGTTGAGAGAGCTTGTGGTTCATGCTACTTTCTATGAAGCTATTTTTTTGTCACTATTTTTTTTGTCAAGAAATAGGCTTGCAGAACATGGTTTTGGAGGGTGATGCAAAAATTATGGTGGTGGCAATCTATTCTATGGAGGGAAACTTGACTCGATATGGGCATATAGTTTGAGATACACAACAGATTCTCAAATCTTTCAGATCGAGGATGGAAATGGGTACACATTGGTAGAGATGCTAATACAGCAACCCATCAGCTAGCCCAAATGGCAAAACACTCTTTCATGAATAAAGTTTGGTTGGAGGATTCTCCAGAGAATACCCGTGATGTAATTTTAATTTTATTAATGATAATTTCAGTCTACTATTTAAATTAAAAAAAAAAAAAGAATTAAGTGGGTATGCGGTTGTAAGAAAATAACTGAAGATTAATTTGATTTTTGTGGTCAATGTTTTTGATTGGTTTGCAACAAAAAAAGGGAAGAAATTGGTTAACCTTAATTTTTGCGATCCTTAATCTCTTGAAAATTAAGCTAATGTGTGGCCCTCATTTTATCTAGCACGTATATTAGAAATACAACACATTCATCTAGTACGTAGTACTAGAAAACACAACACATGATATCATGATTCATGGACTAAAATAAATATATTTAGGCAAACAAAATGTTAATTCTAAGTGTGAACTGCAATTTTCCAAGTCTATATCACCACCTAATAATTGGTGCCTCTAGCCAAACACCAATATCTTTTAACTTTTTATTCCAACTAAAATCCAAGTTGTGATTGCTTACATTTGTCTCTCTTCCAACTTCCAAGCATGCATATATATGTGTGTGCATTTCTTGAAAGAAAAGTTTGATTCATAAAAAAGAATTGACATGGCCCATTGGGTTTTTCAGAAATAGGGCTTTAAAATTATCAAATAGGAAGAAAAAGAAAAAAATAGTGAATATAATCACAAGTACAACAAGGAGATGAACCAGATGATGATAATTTCTAAGTCATATATTCGAATCTATAAAGATTGTAGCTTCAGTAAACAAACAAGAAGATATATATATATACCCAAAACTAACGTGCAAAAGAATTTTAAATTTCATGAAAATTTGGTGAAAAAAGGAAAATCATATGAGGAGAGAGGTAATGCTCAGATAGCATTATAGATACTTTTATTATAATATAATGTCATAATCGTAATGTTGAAATTATTATAGCCATGTGAGTAGCTATATTAATATACTTAGCGTGGGAAAATAGTATTTAAATATTATTTTCATGAGAGCCACCCAAAAAAAGGTTATGTTGCTAAAGTGTGTTTAAGATAAAAGTGAAGTATAGAAAAACTATTTTTTGAGGTAATCGAGGATCCTATATATATATATATATATATATATGGTTTGAATAATAAGGATTAATATGAGTTTAAAATAAGATTAAAAACATGATGAATTAATGCACATGGCTACCCACCGCCTAAGATAATGACCTAGCTAGGCCCACGGCTAAAAAGATGGGGCTTTAGGCTCATGCCCAACCCTATGTGACATGGGTTGTCGTCCCCAAATCTCCAGCACTGACTTCTCTTTCTTACATTTTTTTTTTTTTTTTTAATTTTTTTTTAATGGGTTCACTAATTAAACAAAAATCGCATGCTTTTGTAACCCCTCCTTTTCTCCCTAAAAAATCAAAATGTAATTTTTCTATGTTAGACGTGTTATTCATTACAAAGGGGGTTAATAGCTTCTAGCACATTGGGATTTGAACTTCAATACTATTGCTTACCCATGAAATTGGTGAAGCAGCCCACACTCAAGTGCAAACTCAAAGAAGCTCATAGTATATTGTACAAGAGAGAGTTACTTCAAAGCATTTTTACTTTTGTGCAAATGACATGCCAAAACATTAAGAATGAGACGGTGCATAATTAAAGGTACCTCTATGCTTCATAGAGTTTTGGGTTATAAATACAAAAAGTACTTGTTTATAGAGGCAATTTGATGACTGCAATGATTGAAATAATGTGATTTCCAAGTCCGTTAATCGGTCGTGACGATGAAACTCGGAGTATAACAAGTGATTTAAGGATAAGCAAATGGAAATAAAAGCATTAGAGAAATTAAGAAAATTTGGGTATGTAGATACGATGAAATGTGAAGTGTGTTTTGGATTTGAGTATGTTGCTTATTAATAGTATGGTTATTTTCTAGTTTTCACATGTGCATTGTTTTATGTTCAAATCTAATGTAAACTCTCTCTTCTTCCCCTCTTCCACAATGCCATATGTAACACACCGCCCGAAATAATATGATATTGTCCGATTTAGGCCAAGTCTACACGATTTTGTTATTGGGTTTATTCTAAAATACCTCATACTAATTAGAGAGAGCATACTCTATATAAGCACATTCTTTTTTTCACACCCACGCCTCAACACGCACCATCAATGGCGTACCATTTCTTCTCCAAAATTTGTGACTAACAATTATAATAATTTATGTTATCTCTATTACAATAGATAATTCATTTTTTTTCTTTTTAAACACCTAAGATATTCTCATAGTCACTTTTGTAACTTCTTATTGCATTCTATCCAAACATCCTTTGTCGACGCGCAACTCCAAAGAATATGTCCCAATGTTTCTAGAACGCCCTGATATTTGATCTAGCAAATATCAAAGTCGTGACGCTGCTACTTTAAAAATACAATCTTACAGCGGAGTATGTATATTTTTTCTTCTTTTTTTATGACCTAGGAATAACTTGCACAACATAATTGAGCTGACTGAGATACCTCGAAGTGATATATTATTTAACAAAATAGAAATTTGGTTTTTATTACAACATATGTACACACTGTGTGTACTAAATATATGCCACAGACGGTACCAAATTAATATAGTAAAATTTATCAAGTTCACACACATCACCATACGTAATAAAAGCGATTATTATAAATGAGACTTGCTCCTTAGAGTAAACATCAATCCTGCAGCAGATAGTCTATCAACCGTCAAAACCAGTAAAGGGACCATCATCCTCACTTTCTATTCCTGCATCAAGGTCTATGTAAAGATGACGTTATCATGTTTATATAGACAAACAAGTGAGTAATCTATTTTCCTAAAGATAAAAACTGGAAAGACTGTTTGAAAAAAAAGTAAGATTTAGGACTAATATATATATATAATAATGAATGAGTTGCGAATGCGGCGTAATGATTGATTAATTTATATTTTAGGGTTAATAACTTTTTTGGTACCTGAATTTACACTTTTTTATTTTTTCCTCCATGATTTTAAAACCATGCAAATCTAATACCCAACCTATGAGAAAAGACAGAATCAGTACCTTCGTCAGTTCAGTCAACGAAATTAGCACATGTCACTCCCATAATACCCCACGTGGCGTAAAAAATTAAAAATAATAAAATAATAATTAAAAAAAAAAAATTGGGGTAGCTCTTGGCCATTTGAGGGTGGCCGGCCAACTGGGTGCCGCGGGGAGGAGGGGCCCAAACCACCCCTAGTGGGTACCGGGTGGTTTCACACCGTGGGTAAGGTCTCACCCACCTCCATGGAAGCCAAAGGGGGGTGGCCTAGCCACCTAGTACCACCCTTGGGTGGTTTCGGCCATCGCAGATCCCACTGGGACCGAGGGTGGGATGCCTAAGGGATGGCTCGACCACCCCCATCCAACCAAATGGGGGTGGCCTGGCCACACCCATGGCCAAAGCCACCCCCAAATTGTTTTCTTTTTTTCTTTTTATTTTTTTTTTAATTATTATTTTTAATTTTTTACACCACGTGGCGTATTAAGGGAGTGACACATGCTAATTTCGTTGAGGTACTGATTCTGTCTTTTCTCATAGGTTGGGTACTAGATTTGCATTGTTTTAAAACTCAGGGAGGAAAAAATAAAAAAGTGCAAACTTAGGTACCAAAAAAGTTATTAACCCTATATTTTATGATAATCTTTCTTCAAACCTTTCGTCATGAGCTCTCAGCCCATTCACGTTCATTATGTCCCTCACATTTCAGAGGTTTACCTGTTTGGTGCTGTCAACTACACCGCCTCAGCTTAGTTATATATTAGGCCAATTGGACGGTTATATACCCCCATCCACTAAGATACCAACAATTCCTCGCGGCAATCCATCCAGCTTCTTCTTAAGGTGGCTATCTTATTAGCCCATTTTATTCGACACAATATGCAGCAATTGTATTGCAAAATTATATTAATAAGACCAAATAAGAATTCCTATAACAAAAAAACAAAGCTAATACTCAGTAAGTATATCCATACTTACTCTCCTTAGTGAAGAATTATGCTCCACTTCTGCATATAAATACATACATACAAACAATATATACATATTAGTTCATTCTCAAATAATATCATTGTTTAATGACCCTCATCTTTTTATATTTATTTATTATCTATCACTTCATCTTTACTCACTCATTTTATTATATTAATCTGAGATAGTCACTTATAAATAGCTTTATGCCTGAATTCGTTTTCATTTTTTGTGACGAGGCTAATGGCCAGTACCACTAAATACAAACCAGTATTATTATTATTATTATTATTATTATATAAAGCATGACTCATACTTCGAAGGTAAGACCAATGGTCCATACCTACCTAAGTATGAATCAAAATTTAAATGGCAATAAAAGAAATGACTGAATGTAAATACTGCATTCATATTTCGGGGATGAGACCAATGATCTGTTACCACCAAAAATATGAACTAAAATTTAAATGACAATAAAATGAATAACTAAAATGTAAATACTATATGTAATAAATATAGATAATATCATAAGCCCTTAATCGATTTTGTCCACTAACTCATTATTATTAATTCACTTGTATCCATTACTCGATTTTACATCATAAGCTTATTGGGTCTTAAACAATTAGATGATAACTAAATGATACAAACAATGAATCATGATATTTATACAATAAACTCTTACCCGATAATCTTTTAGAAGTAAAACTCCAGCCAATCTTCTCTAGGTAGCTAGTTTAGGAAAATAAGAACACTTGAATACTACAAGAAAGATCTTTAGGCCAAATGGTTTTTGGTTTAGAACTAAGAAATAGAATGAAAGGAGGAGCAAACAATTTTACTTGTTCTAAGATTGTAAATGAAAAGCTCAAGTGAAAGTGACTTAGCTTAGGCACTATTTATTAGAGAATGAATGGCTAGGATTCATTTTCACACTTTTGATCCAAGGGTTGAGATATATTTAACCAAAAGAATGAACCTAGTCCATATTTCATGATCTATACCAATTAGCATTTTTATCCAAAATGGGGGTAGTATACCCTGATCCATTTTTCAATGTCCAAACTCATTCCGATTGATATGAAATTTTGAGCGTAGATAGAGGACACTGAGACGAACATTTTACATTTTTGGTTCGACTCCATCCGAGTTCCTTTGAGTCTATTTTTGGCTTGTACAAAGTTTTTGATTTAATTTTGACTTTAACTACTTTCATTCCCACTTGGCCATTTGCCTTATTAAATTATTATTATCAAGATATTTCCCGTAACCCTTATTACTATAAGACTTTAAGCTTTCAACAAAGGTGGCTAGCCTTGGTATATTTCTTTAGCAATTTTAATCTCATTAGACAATATGAAAATTAAGACACTGTTTCTTAGGCTAAACACTGAAAATCTTCAAATTAATTTCTGACTTCACTAAACACCTATAAATAATTTATTTACTAAATTGAGTTTAATTATGCCCATAAA
This sequence comes from Corylus avellana, assembly GCF_901000735.1. NCBI lineage: Eukaryota > Viridiplantae > Streptophyta > Magnoliopsida > Fagales > Betulaceae > Corylus > Corylus avellana. The sequence continues at coordinate 20,358,137 of NC_081547.1, forward strand.
CATATTAGTGAAGCTAAATTTTAGAATTGATGTGATATACAAAAGAGGTCAAAAATTAATGTAATATACCTTTAACACTAAATTGTTATTTAATATCATTAATCCACATATCATTGTTCTAATTTATTTATTATTCTTTTAAGCTATTTTTTTTGAATAGATTCTTTTAAGCTATTTAATATTATTTAAATAAGAGTTTTAAAATCTAGGTCGTTACAGTTTCCATCTCCTATCCACAAATTTGACAAAGTGGGTCATAAACTATGCTTCATCTGTGAAGACGTTCTTTGGTCGGCAGAATGATTTTGCAAGCCTTCCACAAGAACATTTGCACCACTTTAGGTCCCCTAACATTCCAAACCTTCCTCCATATGCTAGCAATGATATTTTCATTCGAGCAAGCCCAATCCCACTCTCCACAATGGATTTTGCAAGATGATATGCACTACGTACTGAAAAATCCCCATTTTTAGTTCTTGCCCACACAAGATAATCCGTTTGCCTTGCACTGACCTTTTCCTCTATATGAAGGATTCGAATGGGAGATGGATAGAAAAGTGTGTAGTGAAGGAATCCAACAATCCCCCAAATTTTAAAGGACTGCCCATTACACACTCTCCACATCAACCCTTCCTTGAGAAGCTTCTTAGAGTTCCAAATGCTCCGCCAAGCATAGGGTGGTTGAGAACCCAACGCCGAGTCCAGGAAAGAATCCTCAAGAAAGTATTTCTCCGGAAATATTTTAGCCACCAAGAAGAACTATTCATTACCCAAGGAGTAATACTCTACCGTATATACAATAGTAGATCTCATAGAAAATTGATAGTAAAATCCAATATTTATATTGCGCAAGTTAAAATTTTCTTTTGGAACATTGATAATTAGGGAAAACTTCACTTACTCATGAATTGTCTCCCCTTTTATAATGTTCCCTTAAATTTAAAACATCTCAATTTAGTGTATTAAACTTTTAATTTTTTCCAATGTTACCGTTAGAATTTTCCATTAAATCCCATGGGTAAATTTTCCATTAGAATTTTCCAAAGTTTAAAATTTTTTACAAAGATTGAGACATGGGTATTTTTGCAAATATTATTAAATTTGGACCAACGCCTTAATTTTTGCAATTTTTTCTGTTTTTTTTTTTTCTTCTTTTTTTTTTCCCTATAACAAATGGAAGTATTTTGGGAAAAATTAACGAAGGGGTGAAATTGCAAACAATTGAAAGATGAATACACTAAATTGAAAGAAATTGAACTTATTAACTTTGAATATTCCTATTCCACTCATTTGTTTTATTTCATAATGACAAATCAGGTCTTCTTTATTTTTTATCACACTTGAGCCCGAGTCAATCAAAGCATAACCGAGCAGGAAAAACAAAAAACAAAGCATAACAAACAAATGGTTTAAAATTAAAAGAATGACTGTCCTTACAAACAAGTACAAAAGAATACCGAAGAAAAGTTATTATTTAATTGATAGAACTTTCTATTTGCACCGTCATACAACGTGAACGCCTCTATGGGTTTTGTTCATAGTTTATTCATCTTAAACGTTGCCAAGGAGCTGGACAATGATCTGTCACTTTTTTGTTTCTTTTTGGGATTATTGGTATGGAGTGTGCTGGCTAATTTAGAGGCTGGAACCAACGTAATGGCCATAACCCCCCTCAACCACCATGTCAAATTCTAAGCCCATGAGCAAAAATAATTAGAGAGAGAGATCGAGAGAGTTTGTGAGACAAAACCATGCTCAAATGCATGAATTCCCAATGTGATTACATGTACAAATATATGCTATCCTCCACTCCTTTTCAGTGGAAAATAAACATCTGTTCAAACCATCATTTATGGACCAAAAAAAGAAAAGATATGAAAAATACAGGTGAGAGAGCCCCAAAAAACCCCCCGGGGACAACTAGCGCATCAAAAATACCCAAAAGAAGAGATAGCATTTTGCCCTTTCTCTTGGGGTAAATTGATTGAAAAAAAAAAGAAAAGATTAAAAAAAAAGAAAAAACAAAAAAAACAAAAGAAAAGGAAAGCCCCAAAAACAAATAGCGAGACCCTATTACAAGTTAAAAACGTTTTCCTATTGGTTTTGCGAGTCTGGATTAGATAAGAGTCTGCTTATGAAGGGTGATATAGCTGCTAGCAATGCCTTGGGGCACTCCTCATGTGGAAGATGCCCACAACCAGATATAGCAACCAGTCTCTGCATGGCAAAAGAGGTAATTATTCTTATCTTACTCTTTCATTTGGTTGACTTTAATATTGGTGAAGTAATAATAGAACAAGGAAATAGTAGAAAGAAAGATACTTACAGAATTTACAAATTTTGAAGCCATGACTTGAGAAGATTTGAGAGTGACAAAGGCATCTTCAGCTCCGGTGATAACCAACACGGGTATGGCTTCTACTGCTTTTAGCAATGATTCTGAATTTTGTGGTGAAAGGACCGTCTCAGATGACAATCTTCCTATCTCATGGAGTGCTTCATCCCAACCTTCTACACATAGGGGTGCCTGTTTGCATAAAAAGCAGTTGTCCAACTATGAATCTTCTGAAATGCACAATTTCTCATATACAAAAGAAACATAAGTTTTTCCAAATTAAACTTATCACTCAACCTATGAAGATATTCAAAACAAGAAACCATAAAACAGGACGGGAAGACAGTAGTCCTTCAACAAACTGCATCTGGAATAGCCACAACAAGGTGGGAATTGCAGGAAATGAAACCAAAAATTGGCCAAATTTAGGATTGATGTATAGAAAATAATATACTAATGGCTTATATTTCTCTTTAAACCCATAA
>NC_081547.1:20361056-20378810 GCF_901000735.1 Corylus avellana
ACCAATGTCTAGATCTCTGTATTTTTATTTTTTTTAAATAGCGTATTTTTGTAATTTTGTCACTCCTCAGTTAAGATTTAATGGAAAAATTTAAAGGATATGTGATATTATAAAAAATTAAAAGTTTAATACATTAAATTGAGAATTTTTGAACTTTGAGAGAATAATTACAAAAGTTAAAAAAAATTAAAGAAAGTTCAAAAAAAAAAAAATGATACGAAGGAAAAGACGGTAAATATCGAGAGGGAAGACAAGAAATATACGGGGCACTACCGTACGTCAACTTACAAAACCTGTGGACGGTGGCGTGATTTTAATTTTTCTATTTGGAGGTGTGAAGTTTGAAAGGTCAAGAGATTAACAAGTAGAAAAGAGAAATAGTTATATATTGTTACACGTCACTTGACTTTTTGGTAAATTGCGTCATGTTTGCATCTCCATTATCTGGATCTTTTAAAATTATTCCACATGTAACGTATCACAAGTATAGTTCCCCTAATTCTATATTAATTAGCTAATTAAGGCATGATAATATAATATGGTATGCGAAGGATATTGAGGACCAGGTTACAATTTTCAAATTAATTTACCTCATTGGTAGGATTTGCCGACTTGGGATAACCGTACAGCCGTGGACAAACTTTTTGCGACCAAATTTGCATATATATATATATATATATATATATAGACTATAGTTTCCATGGAGGATGGTTAGGATGGAATATAATCTTTATGTTATATTAATAAATATAGTATTACTGCAAGATGACCCATCAATTGACTGAAAGTTCAGAGCATACTAGACATTTTCTATTGATCATAATGCAGCCGGCCCTTTCACTCTTTAATTGTATGAATTTATGCAATTAGACGTCTCCGGTCACATTCCAGCTCAGACAGAAATCTTGTGTGCTGTACATTAATTAATTGCCCACTTTAAAACGGGAGACTGGCCTAAGAAAACACGGATTCAGATGTTATGGAATTCTTAAGAAAATTTCAGTTTCAGAAATTTTAAATTCAAGTTATTTATTTTCCCCTAAGATTTATTATCTTGTTGCGTGTCCCACTATTAATAAAATAATAAAATAATGATGATTATTAATATCATTAAAAATTTATTATTATTTTATTAGTAGTAAAACACGTGGATAATGACTCTTAGATAAAAATGAATGATCTGGATCTAAAATTTCAGAAACTAAAATTCCCCTAAAAAGTTTAGGGGATCTAGATCCAGAAAACACTCCTTTTAGCTGCCTCCATTTTTGTGATTTTTTTTTTGTTGACATGTTCGCACAAGAGGGAGAGAGTGATTCGAACTAATGATCTCCGTTTGATTAGGCGTGGTCCCAACTGAGCTACCTCTTGGAGACCATTTTTGTGATTTTAAATTGTTTAATATTGCATCATTTTTGTTAAAAAAAAAAATGTTAAATATATAATGAGAGTCCATTCTATTAGGATGTGGTGTAAAACTTTTTTTTACAACACCAAATATAATGAAGATAAAAACACTGTATCTTTAATTCAAATAAATCTCATAGACTTTTTCATTCGTTTTAAACCAATACCCACCACCCACCACCAAACTACCACCCACCTTCAAACCCTAAACACCGGAGTCTTCAAAACCAAACAAGGCGGCGGCACTCATGCTTTTATCGATGAGTATTTTTTGATGAGGTATTTTGCCCATAGAAGGAAAATTATTTGATGTGAAGTTGAGGCCTTTTGCTTCTTATTATTTCGTAATGTTTCAAGTTAAAGTGTCTAGAAGGTGCAAAATACTCAGTTTACACTATGTCCTGATTGAGATTATACTTATATATAAATATATTTTTTAAAATTAAAAGTTAAAAAGGAATTGTATATGCATAGCATTATTCTAATTCTAATTGTTATACATGGGAGGAGAGGAGATATTAGTCTGAAAATTTTCGAATAAGACTCAAAAATCCAATTTACAAGAAAATCCAAAGAAAAAAAAAAAAAAGAATCGAAAATAATATTCCAGTAAGCGCTCCAATGATATTGTTTGTAGACGGCGGTCAGACCTTTAGACGAACTGAACAAAGAAAATTGACGAGGAAAAGAACACGAGCACAGGTTGCAGCCATGGACTGTGGACCCTCGCGGGTCTTTTAAAAACCCATTGGGCTCTGCGTCTTCTTCACCTCCAACAACAAAGCCGGGCACTGAAGACTCAAGGACGCACGGCTCTTCAGTTTCCCGTTGCTTTTCCGGCCATCCCGCCGGCAATGTAAACCTCTCTTCTCTGTTTCATCAAATCTGCTTGCCCCATTTACTTTTTTTGTTTCTCAAATCATTTTCCTTTTGTGTGCGAGCAAGCTCTTTGTGTGCATGGCGGTGTCACATGGTATATTCTGTTGTTGAGTTCCGGGTTTGTGGGATTCTGTTCTTTAATCCGAGAACGTGAAAATTAGTAGGAAAAAGATTGACGTGTTTGGTTGTCAGGAAAATGTTTGAGAAGAAATGAAACGTTTTTTTGCTTCTTTTTGTTGTTGTTGCGAGAAGCGTGGCAACTGGCAAGAGAACTCTACTGAGCGTAATAGAACTAGCTCTCTCTCTTGGTATTTTGTTGAGTTTTTTATGTTTTGGAAAGCAGAGTTACAGAAGATGAAAAAGAAAGGGAAAAAAAAAAAAAAACTCTTGTTTTTGTCTTCTCCTTTCCTCTCTTCTACCAAACGGACCATTATGGATCTTGTACGCATTATAAGAAAATAAAAAATTCCTGTCAAATTACTTGGAGGAGTGAAAGAGTGATTTGTTTTTAAATTTTTAATGCACCAGGAAAAAAAATCTTTGCTTGATATAGCTTTTGAATGCCATTGTTCCTTTTTTTTTTTTTTGTTATCAAATTGTACATGTAATTTTAATTTGTAAAGCTGTTTCGTGTTGTTCTCGATTTGATTAGCTTGATTTTTTATTTATTTTTATATATTTTGCTTGTATTTTCAACTTTGCTGCAAAGTTTCTGATGTTTATATTTCTATTTATTGTCAATTCAAAACCAGAAATTTTCTCAATTCTAGATACTTACAGTCATAATCTTTTAGAACTTTTGAGTTGTTGTCTCTTCGGTTTCTGTTTTTAATCTATTTTTTTGAGGGACCATATGTTTTGCAGTCATTTCCTCTGTTTCTTCACAACCTCTGCTATTTTCTTTCTTTTCTTGGTCAATTATTTCTCAAGTTTTCTAATTTTCTTACATTTAACATTTCCTCATTTGTTTGATGCGTATTCAAATTTCAAAAGCTCTATCAACATTTTTTTTGTCTTCAATGTTTAATTGTGGGAATTTTTCAGAAAATGGAGAACTTCAAAGCTCCTTTCAAGGGAATTGCAAATGATTTCAGAGGAAGAGCTCAGTGTTACAAGCAAGATTGGATTGGAGGGCATCTTTCAGGAATCGGGTAAAAACTCTTATGCCCATTATACATATACAGTTGGGAATGCATTATATTGTCACAAAGCTTTGCTTTTTTTTTCTTTTTTTTTTTTTTTTTTTTAAAATTCAATGTTCTTTTCATTTGTAATAGGATATTAGCTCCAACCACCTATATCTTCTTTGCTTCTGCTCTTCCTGTCATTGCCTTCGGCGAGCAACTAAGCAGAGATACAGGTTAGTCATCTGTTCTTTAGTGCTCTATTCATAGTATAAAGGAAAAGATTAACTGACATATTAAGCTTTTTTATTATTTTCATTTTACTTTCTTATCCATTAGTTTCTTGGCGACCAAAATGAAGCTTCAATGAAAAATTTGGAGCTATCCTCAGTTTCTTTATGAATTTGAAAGTAATGTAAATATTCCTTTTATTTAGATGGAAGTTTGAGCGCCGTGGAAACTTTAGCCTCTACTGCTATTTGCGGTATCATACACGCAATTTTCGGCGGACAACCACTTCTGATATTGGGAGTTGCAGAACCAACTGTTATTATGTACACCTATTTGTACAACTTTGCTAAAGGAAGGCCGGATTTGGGACGTGAACTCTTCTTGGCTTGGGCTGGATGGTAAGAGGAATTGACCTTTCTGCTGTTTCTAAATTGTGCTATTTGATTTTGATATTTGTGATATAACTTCTGCAGGGTTTGCGTTTGGACAGCTCTCTTGCTGTTTCTTCTTGCAATATTCAATGCTTGCACTGTTATCAATAAATTTACGAGGATTGCAGGTGAACTTTTTGGCATGTTGATTGCGGTTCTCTTTATTCAAGAGGCCATCAAGGTAACTTCAGTCAAGAAAATCAATGAATTTGAGGATTGTAAGTTGTAACACAGCATTTTGAGAAATGTAAATGGTGACAGGGAATAGTCAGTGAGTTTGAAATTCCCAAAGCTGAGGACCTGAAGTTAGAGAAGTATCAATTTCAGTGGCTTTATACAAATGGATTACTTGGGATCATATTCAGTTTTGGCCTTCTCTTCACTGCTTTGAAGAGCAGAAAGGCAAGGTCTTGGTGGTATGGCACAGGTTTGTCAAGTGAAATTCGAGCTCTTCGCAGTTACTAGAATAGGTTGCGTGTTGATTCTGAAACTTGTTCCTTGCTTCCACAGGATGGTTTAGAAGTTTTGTTGCAGACTATGGAGTTCCTTTAATGGTTTTAGTGTGGACAGCACTGTCATTCAGTGTCCCAAGCAAAGTTCCATCTGGTGTTCCCAGAAGGCTCTATAGCCCTCTCGCTTGGGAATCTACCTCTGTACATCATTGGTCTGTTGTAAAGGTAAACTATTTCCTGTCAATAGTTCTAACAAATTTGGCATACCCTCCAACGAGTTGCAAGATAGGTGTGTGTTTCTCTCTGTATATGTGTGTTCAAAATATACTGATGCATATCTGCTATAGGACATGGGAAAGGTTTCTCCGGCATACATCTTCGGAGCCTTTATTCCTGCTGTGATGATTGCGGGGCTTTACTTCTTTGACCACAGTGTTGCTTCGCAGCTGGCACAGCAAAAGGAGTTCAATCTTAAGAAGCCTTCTGCTTATCATTATGATATCATGTTGCTGGGATTTATGGTATGTGTGATGTATCACTACCAATTTGTGTTGCTGGTCATTTTCTTTTCACATTTTATTAAGACTTTAGCTCTATATTTGAAATATATGGTCCCAGACACTGCTTTGCGGATTGATTGGGCTACCTCCTTCAAATGGTGTCCTGCCACAGTCCCCAATGCACACTAAGAGCCTTGCCGTTCTCAAGAGGCAGGTGGGTTTATAGACAATCATAGGACTTTTTCATGATGTAGATGGTAATTGAGCTGGTATATATAGACAATTAATTCACTGGATCCATGGGTTGCAGTTGATGCGAAGGAAGATGGTGGAGAGTGCCAAGGAAAGTATAAAGCAGAAGGCTAGCAACTCTGAAATCTATGGAAAGATGCAAGCTGTGTTCATAGAAATGGATGGCAGTCCAGTCGTATGTCCTCTGTTTTACCAATAAAATAAAAAATATGTTTTCATGGAATCCCTCCTTTAACAGTGTTGTTTCACCCATTTATGCATTTCTCTATATCTTTTTAACTTCCTGAATTCTGAATCGCTTGTGTTGCAGACTACTTCAGTTGTTAAAGAGCTGGAAGACTTGAAGGAAGCAGTAATGAAAGGTGAAAATAAAGACGAAAATGCAAAGGAAACATTCGAACCCGAGAAGCACATTGATGCTTACCTGCCTGCTCGAGTTAACGAGCAAAGAGTGAGCAATCTCTTACAGTCACTCCTTGTGGCAATATCAGTTTATGCTGTGCCTGCAATAAAGAAGATACCTACTTCAGTTCTATGGGGATACTTTGCTTACATGGCTATTGACAGTCTTCCTGGGAACCAGTTCTGGGAAAGGATGCTACTTCTCTTCATAACACCTGGCCGGCGTTACAAGTAAGTCAATACTTCTTTTCAAGTAGCACGATTGTAAAACACAGTTTAGTCAATTTTGCTTTAGATGCATCCCGTAGGCCGTAACTGTGTGAAATTCGGAACAATGTAGCTATTGTTTTCAGTATTTGAATACACACAGAAAGGATTTATTTCTCTAGAAGGATATGGAGTTGTTCAATAACATGAAGGAACTTAAAAAGGGAACAGACTCAAATTCTGATGATTTGTCGTCCTAATTGAACAAAATTAACATTCTGGTATTCAAGGGTGTTCTAAAAGGCTCCAAAGAAAATAGTACTTCCATCATTTAGCTGCCAATTATTCTATCAAGTCCTCCTGTGGCTGTGTGGTATATTGAATTCCTAATATTCCCCTGCTGGAGATTACCCTTTATCTTCATGACAAAATTGTATAAATATTGGTTGCCAACTATTTTACTAATACACTGTTATGCTGTGATGGATGTCTTATGGCAGGGTCTTGGAAAGGGTTCATGCTTCCTTTGTGGATTTAGTACCCTTTAAATACATAGCCACATTTACAATCTTCCAATTTGTATATTTGCTGGCCTGTTTTGGCATTACTTGGATTCCTATCGCCGGAATCTTGTTCCCGCTGCCGTTCTTCATTCTCATAAGCATAAGACAGCATATTCTTCCCAAGCTGTTTGCATCACGTCATTTGCAGGAACTGGATGCTGCTGAATATGAGGAAGTCACTGGTGCCCCAAGAGCTTCCATGAGCGTATCTTTCAACGTATGTTTCACCCGTTGCTCATTGTTGACGATGTTCTGTTTCATTAACCTGAAAAGCTCTTCTTAATATACTATTTCAGGAAAGGGAAGCCCCACATCTTGGAAATGGTGAAGGTGGAGTGGAAATGTGTGATGCTGAGATATTAGATGAGCTGACAACAAGCAGAGGGGAGTTGAAAGTTAGAAATGTAAGCTTTAGTGAAGAGAAATGCGGCCAGGTAAAGCTATTTATTGCTTTTATATCTCTCTTTTGGCATTACCATGAAATTATTTCATGATGCACATGAATGCATTCTCACATGGGATTTGAATATTGTACATATTTGACTGCAAAAATCACTGATATATATTGTGTTCTTTCAGGTTTATCCGGAGGATGTCCAATCAGAGTGAGATGCTTTCGATTGCCATGAAAATGGGAAAAAGTTGATGATGACGATAGTGAAACTACAAACTACTTCAATCCTTAGTTTTCGGATTTGAAGAAAATCATTATTAATTTCATAGAGAGAGAGAGAGGCTGCTAAGTGAGAAATTATGTCGAAAATTGAAAATTCTTGGGGGTTCAATGAGCTGCAGCCCGTCCATCTGTACATTGAAAAACTAGTATGTTAAGGACGAAGCGTCCTATAGGCAAATAATCAGCATTCATAGTGTGTTATTTGGTTATCCCCACTTTCATTAGAGAATTCAAATCATTTTCTGCAGCTAGTATTGTTAGCATTGATGGTGATGATGCAATTGATCGTACGGTCAACCTTGAACGACAGACGTCTGCAAGAGAGAGCGAGAAAAGTAGGAAACTTGACAGGGGATCTCGGCGGGAAATATTTCTAATGCTTAACAAGGATGACAGACGGGTTTCTTTTTTGAAAACGAGAGCTAGAAGAGAGTGTAATACGAATGGTAATGTGTATGTACTTGAATAGGTTGCATGTCCCATTTTCTGTGAAATTGCCTGCAAACGGTCGGGTGTTCTCTATTGATAGGGTACAACCTTGACAAGGCGTGGTATCAAATTTATGTGTCCTAGCGAGGTATGCCTTTGGCCAAGTGTCGTCTACTAATGTTGTATCGTCATGGTAGATTGTGGTGCTGAATTACTTGCATGCTGTTAAGCTGCAACCGTTATCAGGGTGTTGTGCCGGATTGTGTGCTCACAGGTAGGCTAAGGACATCGCTCAGTGAACTACAATTAGAACATTGCAAATAAACAAAGGAAAAAAAAAAAAAAAAAAAAGCGCACACACACAAAACGACGATTATCTTTGATAAATTTTAACCAGGACAACGCCTAGGGGAATTTGCATGGTTGATTCTCCAATGTCTTTTTTTTTTTTTTTTTTGGGTTAAGAAATTTTTTGGTACCTTGGTTTTAATGTTTTTTATTTTTTCCTTTTAGGTTTTAAAAGGACAAATCTAGTACCTCAAATTTTGGAAAAGACCGAATTACCACCTCTAATTTAAAAAATTCTATGGGGGTGGCCGGCTCCCTGGCCACCACCAGTTTGACCTTAGGGGTGATTGAGCCACCCCCAAGGCTGGTCTTGAGGGGGGTGGTTCAGCCACCCCTAATGGCCAAAAAGGGGGTGGCCGAAACCACCCTAATGGCCCGAGCCACCCCTAGACCGGCCTTGGGCCTAAGGTCAAACTGGGGGTAGCCGGCCATCCCTAAGGTCAAATTGGGGGTGGGTGATGGTTAAGCCACCCCTATAGAATTTTTCAAACTAGAGGTGTGATTTGGTCTTTTCCAAAATCTAAGGTATTAGTTTTGTCATATTTTAAAACTTTGGAAAAAAAATTTAAAACGTCAAAACCCAAGTACCAAAAAAGTTATTAACCCTTTTTTTTTTTTTTTTTTTTCATTTCCTTTTCTTGATTGTGGAATATCAAAATATTAATGGGCATGTTTGTTTTCGAAGAGTGCATCCAAAAGGAAGCTATGGTCCCCTCATTTTGATAACCACTGACTTGTTTGTTTATCAGGGTATCTGATGATAATTAATGTAGCAGTCAAGAATATATATATATATGTTGATTTCCCATGTCAACGTCTCTCCTTGTTTTTTCCTTTTGTGTGTGTGTGTGTGTGCAAGTAGTCCACAAATCGTTCTCCGCTCCATATCTCTCTTCGTTCATTAATTTTTCAACCACACAAATTTATGAACTACTTGCACACACACACACACACAAGGAAATAAAAGGAGAGACGTAGACCTGGGAAATCAACATACATATATATATATATATAACGATAATAGAAGGCCACACAAACCGAAAGTACCTTTCTCTTTCTTGAATCCCTGTTGTTGTATGGATTATTGACGGAAAACCACACGGTTACGGTGATTGTTTGGGTGAAATAATTCTCCACTTCGAATACGAGAATATCACAAAAGCTTCTTTCTGGCCATTCAGGGCGGGAGAATATTCCACAATTTGCTATATAATGATAAGATTTCAAATAAACTCTAATTCAAATTTTAAGGAATCTAATCCTAATAAGTCAACTTGATTTATCTCATTCTAATCTCATCCCTTTCAATTAGACCTTACATTTTTTTTGCAATCACAATATAAGATTATTGTTAGGGGTGTTCATGTGATTTTTATTAACCGCTAAACGTTAACCGCTTTTTTAATATATATGTAGAAGACCAAATGTGATGGAAGTAGAATTGAATATGTTTATGTTTGTATTCCTTATTTCGGATATCTACTCTAAGGCTTTTTAACAACTGGGTTTTCCTTGATTTTCATATTTGTATTACTTTGGGTTAAAAATTTGACCATCCTAACTATTTTTTTATATTTTATTTTATTTTGTTTTATTATTATTATTATTATTATTTTATGCTGATAGCATTTGGGTTTTTTTAGGTACCCTTTACATTTTTTTTATATGGGCTCATTTTGTGATCTATCGCAACCTATATGTTTGTTAAATAGTACATATTTTGATGCCAAAAAAGCACATAAAAGGCCAAAAAGAGCAAAATAAGCCCAAAACTAAAAATTGGATCGAAAGGCAAAAAATTTAAAGTGAACCAAAAAAAGCTTAATTCTCAAATTCGACAAAAAAAAAAAAGCCTAAGAAAAGCCCAAAAAAGCGGTTAGTAAAAAAAGTGATTAGCCGGATGCAGTTAACCGCTAACCGCCTAGCGGTTAGTAAAATGTAATGCTTAAGCGGTTGGGATTAGCGGTTTTAGCCACTAATCGCTAACCGCAACCTCATGTTCACCCCTAATTATTAAATACGTGAACAAAATCTAACTATGATAGTTTGGAATTCAATATAATCTGTGATTAGTTGTCTACAAAGAATTTTTTTTTCTCATTATCCTAAAAGAGTAGTTGCCTTAAAAAATAAAATAAATAAAAAATAAAATAAAATAATAAATAAATAAAAAACACAGGTGTGGGTATTCGAGTAATTTGGCTTTTAATGAGAACTGTCTCAACCGTCATGGGCTTGGATTATCACTATTGGGCTCATAGGCTTCCTTTCCATAGCGTCTCTATGGATGTTGCCCAATGCATAAGTAGTGCAGAATCTTTGAAATTAAAAAATGCAGTCCATATTTTCTAAAAATAATTCTCTATGGCTTTAAATCAAGTTTGAGCCAATCTGAAAGCATATTACACTACTTGAATTTTCGATATAGATGTAGATTGAAAATTTGTAGTTACTATTCATACATCACTATTCGCACATGGATAGTGAGATGTGAATAGTAAGTTACTATTTATACATCACTATCCGAGCATGAATAGTATCTTACTATTCACATATCATTATTGGCATGTGAATAATGACGTGTAAATAGTAAAACGTCTCAAAATTTAAAAATATTCATGCCCAAGGTTTGCTTTTAAAACAATCACCTATGCTCAAAAACTTCAAAAAAAATTCACTTTCACCTTCACACATAAAACTTTTTTAAAAAACATAAAATAAAATAAAAAAACACTGCAAAACCCGCACCCACACCTAGTGAAGGGGTCGCCCGAGGGCCACCCCAGAAGTCCCTGGGGTGGTGTGTGTTTTTTTTTGTTTTAGAAGGTGACGTGCATTGTTCACACGTCACCTTCTAAAAGGTGCCGTCTTGCACAAAATGTAGTCATTTAATGCCATTTTTACTGTTCAAACGACATTACTTCAAAGAGAATAACTTCTATAGGGTCTTGGCACAAACCAAGGTCTTTATGCCCTCTAATAAGAATTCGACACATCAGTGTAAAACACTATAACAAAAATATGGTGTTCCACCTAATCTTTTTTTTAGAATATCTAAAACAAAACACCTTCTAGAATAACATTTTCATATTTTTCTCTAAAATCACCCCAGCCACCAACCTGCCACCGGAGACAACGTCGGGTATGCTAATTTTGCTCTCATTCTTCCTGAAAAGGAATATTAAAGGTTGATTATCACTAAGAATGATCTCACACCCAAATTTATTTATTTATTTATTTTTCCATTATTTATTCACATTGTATTGGCAAAAAGGAAAGGGAAGGAAAGGGAGAAGGAAACAAAAAAAAAAAAAGAAAAAAAAAATTTAGAAACATGAGCTGATCATATGCATATTCACAAGTCTCTCCGGCACACGTTTCTCTCGCCCTCCTTTCCTATCTTCTCTTTTTCTTGCCCAAAACTACTAGAGAAATGAATATATTAATATAGTTCTTTCTTCTTCTTATTTTGGTTATAGGAATATCTTCGGCAAATAACACAGCTTTGCGCATAAAAATCCTCCTACTGATCGGAAAAATTAATCATAACTTCAATCTCCGATTTTCTCTATCGTCGCCGGCGTTGTCTTCTACGGCGTCTCCGGCGGTAGGTTGGTGGCTGTGGTAGTTTTGGAGAAAAATATAAAAAGGTTATTCTAGAAAGTGATTTGTTTTAAGTATTCTAGAAAAAAGATTAAGTGGAACACCATATTTTTGTTATAGTGTTCTAGGCTGATGTGTCGCCTTCTTATTGGAGGGCACAAAGGCCTTGGTTTGTGTCAAGATTCTGTAGAAGTTATTCTCTACTTCAAATTTCAGTCTATGCACTTTTTGTCATTTTGAAAAAGTCACTATTTGAACATCACTAGCTTAATAATGACGTTTTTTTTGGGCAAAAAATGTCATTATTAATGAGTCATTAATTGTGAAAATTTTTGTAGTAGGAGAGGGAAAATTCGAACTAGTAACTTCCATTTCATGAGGTATAGTTTCCAACTGATTAAGTTATCCCTTAAAGACATTCCTTGAAGACAGCAACTAAATTTCTTCAGAGTACTAGTATAATCAAAATCTTATACGATGCATGAACCTATGTAAAATATGAAATGTTATAAACAAAGTGACAACCTTCTGTCTAATGACACTCTAAAAGTCCTCCATTCAAGCTCTCATATATAGGGAAGCCAATCACTCGAGGTTTTTTTTGCCTATTTTCTAATTTTTCTTAATAATTATTTGGGTGCACAAAATATTTAGTACATTGGCCTCTTCTTCTACATTGATCTGGAGCCCGGCCCCAATGGGCATGGCCTTGAGAATGAATATTGCATCATGCTTTTCCTTTGACCTATCGAACCGTGACTTGTCACTCAAGATTAAACTAAGGGCTTGCTCACGATTGCATTATAAAGCTTAAAAAATATTTTTAATATTTAAAAAATTGTACCAAATAAAAGTTAACATATTTGGTAAGAAATTCTCAAAATACTTCTTTAACTTTTTTACTCTACAAATGGTCAAAATGTATTTTTGTCAAAGTTTAAAAATAAAAGTTCGGCTAAAAATTATTTTTTTGACTTAAAAATTTTATTTCTCCAATACAATCCTAAATATGCTCTAACCCTAATCGTACTTAAAAAGACACTTTAGCCCATTTAATTTATGAGGTGGCTTTTTTAAAAATAGTCAAACAAAAAATTATATCGTCAAATGAACACCATTAAAAAGTGCACGAAAAGATCATAAAAGTGGGCCCAATTCATGAAAAAAGCATCGAAAAAGCGTAGGTACCTAAAAGAAAAGCCCACGAAATAGACCCCTCAACAGCCAACACGCAATTCCAAACCCTCCACGTGTGCTCCCTTATCCACTTCTCCGCCTCTCAGATCGCCTACGCTGCTTTCCATGTAAACTCATTCTGATGTGCGTTCTATAATTGTACCTAGTACCCAAAACTACCCTTTGGCTTCAAATTAAATCCTTTTAGGTCCCAGCAATCTACATACAACGCTTGAAAATCAAAGACCTGAATGGACGCTCAGTGATCTTAACTGCACTGGATAAAATCCCTCAACCACCACCACCTGCTATTTCAAGTCTTTCCATTTATCGGTTCTGCATTTCGGTCTCCCCAATGGCTTCCGCTCTCTCTTCTTTCCGACCAGGAATGGTCCGGGCCTCCGCTTCCTCCTCTACCAAACCCGACCCAAATCGCCGGAAACCCGTCTCGGCCAACTGGTGGGCACCGCTCTTCGGCTGGTCCACGGATCCGGACTACATTGACCCATCTGGAACCGAGCCACGCGGCTCAGATCCGGAGCCCGAATCGGGACGTCCCAGGTCCAGATTCACGCTCGGGTGCTTCACCGAAGAGAAGGCGAAGCAGCTCCGGAGGAAGATGGTGGAGAACTCTGCGTTTCACGATATAATGTACCACTCGTCCATCGCGTCTCGGCTCGCCTCCGATATTTCGGAGTGGTCGGAGAAGTAGGTCCTGTAAGTCTCCCTCCTACGGTTTGGGTCAAGATCCTTGGTTCCCTGGCTTGCAATTCGTCGAAATGATAAGTATGAGATTTTTTTTTTTTTTTTTGTTGGAACATTGATGTGTGTGTTTGGAGATGAGGTACAAAGACAATGTTGTTTGCGTGTACTTTTGATTTGGGACGTTGGATCGTTTATTAGCGGTGATTTTTGTTTGATTTAGTAAATGTTGGCTTAACAAATTCAGGAAAAGAAAAGGGATATTGAACTTGATAATATGATAACTATGATCGACTTTGATTTTGCCCAAAGTGGTATGAGAGTTGGGTTATAGAATCCGATCTAGCATTTGGAGTTGGTCAACCAGTTGTTTAGAAAATGTTCTTTACCCTCTTGTAGTATTTATAATTGTTGATTTCATAGTAATTTTACAAACCAACCAACTTTTAACAGGTGATATTGAGTCGTTTAGATTAACTCCCAAGTTTAGTGTTTCAGCAGTACGAGTAATATAAAATAAATTTATATATTGTGATTAAAGTAAAGGATTTACTATTTTCTTTTTCATTGCTTGGTTAGTAAACAGGAAGGGAAACGAAATGAAAAATGGAAGAAAATAGTTCAAAATTTCCTCTCAAAGCCCACCAAATATATATATATTTTCATTGGTAATTACAGATGCACCACCTCATTGATTTTGTGTGAGAGAGAAAAAGCCGTTTGAATTAGAACTTATTGGTAATGGCAACTCACTAGAGTTTTCTTTTCGAATGAGTGTGATTTGGAGAAAAAGTTGGTGGTAAATTGTAAACGATTTCTGTTCTTTTTTTCTTTTTAATCTTCTCTACTTGATCAAACAATGAAAAATAATGGTATTTCCTATCCCTTTGTTTATTTTAAGCCACTGAAAGTAAACTGAACAGTTTCTATGTTTTTGAACATTTACAAAATACGAGGGGTGAGGAGAAGAAGATGGAATGGTAAGAAAGATGAGATATTATTGCAAGAATGTACAAGGTTCTTACCAAACTTGCTTCGCAATGACCTACCAGCAATCTTTTATAAAAGAAAATGTTAGGTATTTTTTTGTTCTTTTAATTCTAGGTGAATATTATTTTTTTTAGGTGTATTATTTTTTAAAAACTAAGCAAGAGAAATAAGTGTAATTTTTTTAAAAAAAAATAAATAAATAATATTTGCGTAGAATTAGAAGTAGATCAAAGAGTGCCTAGACATTAAAGAAAAATAAAAATTACATAAGTTCTTAAATTACAAAGACTTTTACTCTACAACCTTTAACTTTTTACTTAGCTCTCTTCTAGCCTTTTTGAATAAAGATATGTCCCATGGGATGAGTATGACACAATTTTTAATTACAATATTTGACTAAAGAGTACGTACTAAAGGGGTAAGTATAAAATACTACTATCTTCTAATAGTGACAAGTGGTAGATTTATTGATTATTGACCCACCTTGGTGCCAGAATAATAACTAGACTTTAAAATCAAGAAAAGATAAGTATAGAATTGCTATCCTATAACTAGTGGCCTTTGTTGTGATGCATTTACGATTGACAATTTTTGATACGACACGCGAACTCAACACGAAATTCAGAGTTTTGGATTGAGGAGCCTGATTCGTTTAATTAAATAAGATTAGGTTATGGTTAACCTATAATGTCTTATACCTATACTTTGATATAACATAAACTTGACACGAGACATAATGGCAGGCAATGATTGATATGACCTGCGAACCCGACACGCAATCAATACAAAATTAGAGGGTTATGATTGATGTATTTGACCCATTTAATTAAATGAGATGAGTTATGGTTGACTTATACAATCTTATACGCATAGTTCATAACGACCTGAACCTGACACCTAAACACGAGTTGTCAATCTTAGATCATGCATCTGATGATGTATTTATTCATAGCTTTGGAAAGACCTAACTGAAGATTTGGTTCCACAGTGCATCTACTACGAATTACTAGAGGTTCAGAATTAACATATATATATATATATATATAGAGAGAGAGAGAGAGAGAGGGTCTTGATAATGACCGTATGAGCTCATAAAACTGATATGATAACTAGATGAGTTCAACTAAGAGCATATTTAGTATGTAGAATGACTATTTCATTAGGAAATGAACAATTATTATTGCGAATAAAAAAAATGTATAATAGAATAGTTATTCATATTCTTAAGTTTGGTAACAACTTTTGGAACTAGTGTCCAAAACTCTAATTGATTAGATGATGTTTTGATTATATTAGAATACATGTTTATTCTCTGATTATTATTATTAAACAATTGACATATACAATTATATTCTTACATGGTATATATATGTAATTGTGTATTGTCTGATTATATACATGTAATATTCTTAAAATGCATTGTATTTGAGTTATGGTGTGAGTAAGAGAATTATCACACAGAATATCATAGTCAAAGGTTCTTGCAACTTATAAAATTGTTGTTTGTAGTCGTAAATAGAAATGGAAACTACATCTAAACTATAACATGTCAATATCAACGACCTATCTTGGTTAAGAGAAGCAGATGGACTTCAGGTTCATTTGTTGGTATAGGAGTCAAACAAACCACATGAGTCATTATTCATTTATAAACACTCTCTACGTGCACGACGACTTATAACATTTACTCTAAATTCTGAGAAGTTTGTGAACTCAAATATAACATGTAGGACCGTAGGTTACTTTGATGTATTAAGGAGTGAGATCTTTTATCAGTCAAAAATCTCGATACGTTGTGTAATCACATGTAGCATTTTGGGAATACTCGATTCAATAATGAATCTAAATCATTTGTTGCGAAACAAAGAGATATGAAATATTCCCCTTGGTTTAGATTTACTGAGAAAAATTATCATAAAGCTCGAGTCTAAGTATTTTGGTGAGTATACTGAAACTTATGTATGTATAAGGTGAGATGAATTCTCACAAGGTGCATAAAGATAATCATGAATTTAAACTAGTTATTCAAGGAAAGAGGTAGTAAACAAAGTAGCAGTACATGGACTTTGGTTCGACTACTTATTAGAGTGCAGCCACAATTATTTAGTAGAATTAATTGTGATTAAATAATGTCGTGTGACATGGTCAAGGAAAACATGGTCACAAGCTTATTGGAGCTAATAGTATTTTTTTTTTTCTTTAAGTCCCTTTTTGAGCTGATGAAAACTCACTAATATTTATATTAGGCCTCAGTTATATATTTATTTATTTTGGTCGTTTTATTTTGACAAAACATAGGCCAAGAGATTTACAATATAAGTGTCTAATTGGAGAGAATTGGGCTTGAAAATTAAATAGAGCTTTGGGCTCAAAATTTAATTCCTATAGGCTTGAAAATTAAATAGAAAATAAGGTGTACAAGAGGAGCACACAATCACTAATTTAGATGGAGAAGGCAATGCATGACCAACATGAAAATCATGTAAGTCGACAAATGGCAAGTGTCGCGAATGGAAAGTTGGGAGGTGGAGGGCTGAAGCACAACATGTAAGGGTTCACAAGAGAGTGGAGGGAGGAGGCACAACCGGTAAGGGTTCACAAGAGAGTAGAGGTGCATTGGCTGATTGTTCATGGAAGTAAAATGGATAGGGTAAGTTAGGTGAGGTGCCTCGGGTGGGGAATGAGTGAAGGAAAATTGGTCCTACTAAAAAAAAAAAAAAAAATTGGCACGTGAAATAAATGTTTTGTGACGATCAAGATCATAAAGCAGATATCCCTTTTGGCCATATGGGTAACTTAGAAAGAGAATGCGTAGCACATATATCCGTTTTGTCTTACTACACATGCATGGTGAGATTCACCTTGTCTTATAGTCACTGTCAATCTATATTTTATAGATTGATTGACAGTGTCATTCTTCAACAATAACTGCCTTCATGTCATGTTTCAGCCTAATCTTGAGTTATACCCCCATGATAACTTAGGTCTAAGCATCCTACATCTCCTTCATTAGGAGTGGGCATAGTGGGGTTTAAAATGACAAGATATATGTTGTGATAAAACAGCCCAATGAATCTGTTGGGCGTAGCTTTCAATTTATATTGTTTTCATGTAGTAAATACAAAGTGAAAGAATACACTTTGCAAGGAAAGGAAATCATCCTATTAATTAATTACAACCCAGTATGTAATGTAGCATATGTACATAAGGAAAGTGCAAGCTGTGAGAAACAATCAACGTGTTTTCTTGTCAACATGAGCTACTGGTAAATCTTCTAGCTGGCAGATACAACTGTAGCGCCCCAGAATTTTCAAAGCTATTTAAATAGATTATTTCGATAATGATGTTATTTTAATATTCATTGTAGCCAAGGATTTTAATT
>NC_081547.1:20378910-20386846 GCF_901000735.1 Corylus avellana
TGCTTCAACCATATATTATGCCCTTTAGTAAATTGAAATTTGAAAAAAAAAAAATTAGAAACTTAGTCTTGCAGACAAATGAAAGGAAGAAGACAATGAATAGTACTTTAACTAACTAAACGATGCGTTTTTCTTTTGTGAGAATATTAGTTTTTTTTTTTTATTCTAATTGTGAGTGTTTTAGTGTTAGTGCGTGGGGATTGGGGACAGCAGAAAGGGAGGCTGGAAGTCACAGTTTACAACAGAGAACAAAAGAGATAAAAAAAAAAAAAAAACAAAGAGCTTTGAAAAGATACAAGGCCAACCCCAAGTCAACATACCAATTAATGCATTGCAGTGTTTACCTCGAGCAGCGCAGGACCTTCAACTCTTCAGAATGATGGTGAGTTCTGCAGGAGTAATTGACACGCTAAGAAAAAAAAGCATTTTCAAAGTTTAATATAAAATGACGGTTATGCCCCTCAAGTTAGTTTAATGTAAAATGAAAAGTGTTTTATTATTTTTGACTTGAGGGGCTTAACCGTCATTTTACATTAAACTTTGAAAATTTTTGTTTTTTGCGTGTGTGTCAAGAACTACCCGTCCCATATAACTCTCCAGTCTCTCCTTAAGGGTTCAGTTGAGGTCTCCTTTCGGAATTTTGCCAGACACCAATTTCAATTCCAAAAGGTTCAAAATTTTTTTTTTCCAAAGAGACAAATATGGAAGGGCGATTAGGCAGTGGGCAGTGGGCAAAACTTGTGTTTGTTTGAGTTGTTTCTAAGATTCTATTGGCCTCAATTTTCTTTAGGTATGTAATTATGTAAATATGTAATTAATTTTTTTAGTTTATAATTAAATTGTTCTTTTAAATTAATTGTTTTAATATTTATGTTGTTATTCAGGATTCAACATTTCAACCTATTCTTGATAATAACTTTAACGAAAATTTGAGGTATGTAAATATGTAATTAAATTTTTAGATTTAGATTTAGATTGTTCTTTTGAATGAATTGTCTTAATATTTATATTGCTATTCAACCTATTCTTGCTAATTGTTTTTATATTTAATTATTTATGAATTTATATAGTTTTTGTGTCATATTTTAATTGTATAAATATATAATTGTAGTTGCCTGAGATTATGGAGAAAAACAACGATGCTATTGACCTCCAATCAAATTCTAAACGACCTCGTGTTGAAGTAGATTTAGCAAATCTACCCGGAGATCCTTACTTCAGGAAAAAAATATGCGATTATCATCCTAGTGATAGAGACCGAATCCGAAGAGCATATCTACAAATAGGAGCTTGTCAACCCCTTGACCATGATTTTCCAAAAAGAAAAATTGGAAATACAATGCGTCGTTTTAATCCAGCATGGTTCAAAGAATATAAATGGTTGGAGTACAGTATAGAAAAAGATGGTGCATATTGCTTATACTGTTATCTATTCAAACCGGACTTTGGAAATCAAGGAGGGGGAGATTCGTTTGTTACTGAAGGGTTTAGTAATTGGAAAAAGAAAGAGAGGCTTGAATGTCATGTGGGGGCTCACAATAGTGCACATAATCAAGCTCGACAAAGATGTGAAGCTTTGTTAAACCATAAACAAAGCATCATAACAGTTTTTGACAAGCAATCAGATCAGCAGAAAATGTTATATAGGACTCGTTTGAATGCATCAGTTGATTGTGTTCGCTTTTTACAACAACAAGGATTAGCATTTCGTGGCCATGATGAATCTAAAGGTTCAAATAATCAAGGAAATTTTCTTGAATTGTTGCGGTTTCTTGCTAAACACAATGAAGAAATTGATAAGGTGGTCTTAGATAATGCTCCTAAAAATCATCAAATGATTGCACCACATATTCAAAGAGATATAGCAAATGCGGTAGCAAGTGAAACCCTAGATGCTATTCTTAAAGATCTTGGAGATTCGCCATTTGCTATCCTAGTTGATGAATCTCGTGATATATCCGTTAAAGAACAATTGGCAATTGTGTTGCGTTATGTAGATAAGCGGGGCCATATGATTGAACGTTTTTTAGGCATTACACATGTTCGCAGTACCACAGTTGTAGAATTGAAGAAGACAATTGATTCAGTGCTTAGCAGGCATAATTTAAGTATTAGCAGATTGCGAGGACAAGGATATGATGAAGCTAGCAATATGTGAGGTGAGTTGAATGGACTTAAAACTCTTATTTTGAATGATAATTCGTCTGCTTATTATGTTTATTGCTTTGCACATCAGCTTCAACTCACTTTGGTTGCTGTTGCCAAAAATCACATTCAAATTGCAACTTTTTTTAGTTTGGCCAATAGTATTTTTAATGTTGTTGGAGCATCATGCAAACGTCGTGACATACTTCGTGAAAAACGAACTGCTGAAGTAATAGAAGCACTACAAAATAATGAAATGTCAACTGGTCGTGGCTTGAATCAAGAAATGAACTAAAAGAGACATGGTGATACGCGTTGGAGTTCTCATTATGGTGCAATTGTTAGTCTTATTGCCATGTTTTCTTCTGTTATTGATACGGTTGAAGACATTGTTGAAGATGGTTTAAATTTTGAACAGAGAGCAGAAGCAAATATACTAAGTCAATCACTCCAGACGTTTGACTTTGCTTTCAATTTACATTTGATGAAAAATGTTTTGAGGATTACAAATGAGTTATCTCAAGCACTACAACGAAAAGATCAAGATATTCTGAATGCAATGAAGTTAGTTAAAATTTCAAAGTTGCGCTTACAGGCTATAAGAGAAGATGGGTGGAATTCCTTATTTGAAGAAGTTACTAAGTTTTGTGCCAAAAACAATATTGTTGTCCCCAATATGGATGAGCTTTACCAACCTCGATCACGACGAAAAACTCAAGGCATGAAAAATTTACATCATTACCGTGTGGAGCTTTATTATACTGTTATAGACATGCAACTCCAAGAACTTAACAGTCGCTTTAATGAGGCAAGTTCCGAATTATTACTCTGTGTTTCGTGCTTGAGTCCAGATGACTTGTTTGCGTCTTTTAACAAAGAGAAATTGCTTTGTCTTGCTCAATTATATCTGAATGATTTTTCAGCAGTTCAACTTATTACTTTAGACAACCAACTTGAAACATATATCTTTGACATGCGTTCTAGTGATGAATTTGCAACACTCAAAGGGATTGGACAACTTGCTGAGAAATTGGTAGAGACGAAAAAGGATGTCGTATATCCCTTGGTTTATTCATTGGTGACATTGGCATTGATTCTGCCAGTTGCGACAGCAACTGTTGAGAGAACATTTTCAGCAATGAATATTGTTAAAAATCGTTTACGTAACCGAATAGGAGATCAATGGATGAATGATTGTTTGATTACGTACATTGAGAAAGACATATTCAAGACCATCAGTAATGAAGAGATTATGCAGCGATTCCAAGGTATGAAGACTCGTCGAGGACAATTGAATTAGTGTTAGTCATGACAAAACAAATTGTAAGTTCTATTTATATGTTCTAGAACATAATGAAAATTTTTGTTGAATTATTCACTTATCCGGTTTGTTATATTTTTGTTCAACTTTATTTTTTTGTATTCATTAAAAAAAATCATGCCCCCAGTAGATGAATTTTCTGCGTCCGCCACTGGCTAGGCCACCAAATGGTTTTGAACTTCAAGCAACTGTGCCAATTTGTTCCGGTACTCTTGTGAACAATACCCATATTGTGGGGAATAAGAAAAATATTTTATTGAGAGATTAATTGATTTTTTACCTAGTGGGAGCATGCATGCTAGTAAAGAAATTGTTGTGAATTGGGCCAACATGCCCACAAAATTCAAATGCAAAAGCCACAAGACCAATCCATAAGTCTTAAACTGGTATAACTATATAAGGCCCTATCACATCGTGCAATGCGTAGTAGGGAATCTACTCCAATAACAGTAAATTGCGCTCCAAGACAAATAACCATGCTCAACCCTATTGAGACTATTGAAGATACTGCTTTAAATGAGAAGCTGCGTAGACCAAGTTGACAACAATTGAAGAAACTAAGACAATTGACAATCAGCTAAAATCAAGGAATACTAAATAAGTTTGTTTGTATCTGCCAGCTAGAAGATTTACCAACTGTTCACGTTGACAAGAAAACACGTTGATTGTTTCTCATAGCTTGCACTTTCATTATGTACATATGCTACATTACATACTAGGTCGTAATTAGTTAATAGGATGATTTTCTCTCCTTGCAAAGTGTATTCTTTCCCTTTGTATTTACTACATGAAAACAATATAAATTGAAAGCTACGCACAACGGATTCATTGGGCTGTTTTATCACAATATATATCTTGTCATTTTATGGCTTCCACCCAGTCTTAATGATCTTCCTCCATTTTTGCCTCAATTTCTAGCCCCACCTCACCTACCAATACCAATCACTATATCACTCTTAAATTGTCCAGCGACAATTATACGCTCTAGCAGTATTTGATGACCTCATACCTTGAATGACATAATCTCTTCGGGTACATTGATGGCACCACTCCTTGTCCACCAAAATTTTTTCCCTCTCCCCGCCCATCTTCATCTGCAACCCCTGTCTCACCTATCTTAATTCCCAATCTTGAATACCAAGTCTAGTATCGCCAAGACAAACTCATCCTAAGTGTCATCATCTCCACACTCTCAAAAGTCATTCTTGCCCATGCAGTTGGTCTCCACACATCTCGTGATGTCTGGAACACCTTGGAAAGAATGTTTTCCTCTCAGTCGAAGTCACACATCGTGCATACTTGCTATCAGCTTGCTACCCTCAAGAAGGGTGCCTTATCTATAGCTAACTATGTTCAAAGGCACACACCTTAGCCACCATTGATGAGCCCTTCAAGGAGTCCGAAATTGTCTCCCACATCCTAGTAGGGTTGGGCAAAGATTATGATCCTTTGGTGATATCCATTACCACCCAGGTCAATCCCATCTCTATGGATGATCTCTATGGGCATTTATTGAGCCATAAGCAGAGAATTGAAACTCACAACTTTGCTCCAAATCTCTCATCTTCATGTGTTAACATGGCTCAATGTCGCACCTTCTCCTCCACCAACAATACACGTGGTTCCTACAATCCATGAGGATCCTCTTTTGCAGGTCATGGCCGAGGGTGTGGAAGAGGACGTTCTCCTCATCAGAACCACTTCTCAAACTCCAATTCCAACAATTAGCCTGTGTGTCAGATTTGTGGTAAGCTTGGTCATTTAGCTGTAAAATGTTACAACAAATTTGATCATGCTTTTCAAGGTGAATCTCAGGGTCCAGCTGCTTATTACACTGCCCCACATGTGGCCTATGATCCCTCATGGTATCATGATATGGGTAGTACCCATCATCTACCCAGTGATATCTCCATTCTCAATCTGCGGGTAGAGGAATACACTGGTAATGATCAGATACGGGTTGGCAACAGAGAAGGTTTGTGAATTTCCTACATTGGACTTGCTTCCCTTCTTTCACACAATCAAAATTTTTCTTTGCAAAATTTACTTCATGTTCCACAAATTCAGAAAAATTTACTCTGTCAACAAGTTTACTCGTGATAATAATGTGTTTATAGAATTTCACCCTACGTGTTTCCTTGTTACGGATCTCAAAACACGGAAATTGCTACTCCACAGCCCGAGTAGAAGTGGTCTCTATTCATGGCCCTCTCATGTGCCTCGCACTCGCTCTTCGTAGTGAATGTGTGTCTCTCAATAAATGGCACTCTCAGTTGGGTCATCCTGCTCTTTATGTTGTTCGTTATTTCTCTCCTCTCACAAGTTTCCAGTCACGTCCAATAAAGCAACATCTATTTGTTCTTCATGTCAACAAGGAAAGCTACACAAGTTTCACTTTCCTATTACTTTGTCTATTTCTAGAGGTCCCTTGGACCTCCTCTTTCACTCGGTTTAAACTTTTGGTAGAAAAATTCTTTAATTATGCCATTAAACCTATCCAAACCGATGAGGGAGGGGAGTTCATTGCTGTGCAAAAATTTCTTTCTTCTAATGGTATGTCTTATCACCAAACAGGCCTTGATACACATCATTAAAATGGAAGTGTGGAGAGAAAGCTCCACCATATCGTTGATACCGGCCTTGCTCTTCTTACTCACTCCCATGTCCCTTTCCAATATTGGGATAATGCGTTTGATACTGCAAGTTACTTGATTAATAGATTACCTTTATCCATCAATCCCTCTAAGTCTCCCTTTGAATTGCTTTTTCAAAAATTTGTTGATTTTAATCTTCTCAAGGTCTTTGGCTATGAGTGTTGGCCTTACCTTAGGACCTACAATACTCACAAATATCCTTTTGATCTATCTCTTGTGTTTTTCTTAGATATAGCAAACCTCATGTGGATTACAAATGCCTTCACATTGCAACCGGTCATGTTTACATCTCGGGTCATGTGATATTTAACGAAAAAAAAATTCTCATTTTTTACCCCTTTTATTTCAACCCCACTTCTACTACCCCTCGTGTTGTGCTTCCCCTCATTTTATGGTTGGCCACGTCTCCCACCTCTGCTCCACAAAATTTTAATGCCTTTGACTCTTCTATCTCTGCCCCATGTCCCACTGTAGCTCCACAAAATTCTAGTGCATCGCACCCCCCATCAAATGCCTTAAGTCCTCTAATGTCTAACCCTGCTTCGTCCCCTACGTCACCTCTTCCTATCTCTCCAGTGTCGTCTCCTGAGTCCTCTAATACATCATCCAATTCTCTTGCACCCACTGCACGTACTCACCACATGGTGACTCGTGCTCAAAACAACATCCATCAACTGAAGTAGTTCTGTGATGGTACAATTCGCTATCATTTGCCCAATGTCTTCTCTGCCTCTTTGATCATTGATGATGCTAAGCCCACCACATATACACAAGCAGCTAAGAATTCTAAGTGGAGGGCTGCCATGGCTAAGGAATTCAATGCCTTCATCAAGACAAAAACGTGGACTCTTGTTCCTAAAACTCCCTCAACGAACATTGTTGGTGCTAAGTGGGTTTTTCGCATCAAACATAAGGTCGGGGGCAGTATTGAATGCTACAAAGCTCGTTTGGTTGCAAAGGGCTTTTATCAACAAGAAGGTGTTGATTATTTTGAGACATATTGTCCTGTTGTGAAACCCATGTACTATTCGAACTGTGCTCTCTTTGGCTGTTTCTGCAAGTTATTGCATAAAGCAAGTTGATGTGAGTAATGCATTTTTCCATGGTCATCTGCAAGAGACAGTTTATATGAATCAGCCCCCTGGTTTTGTCAATCCTAAGCATCCTAATGTCTTTTTTTTTTCAAAAAAAAAGTCTTATATGGGCTTAAACAATCTCCCTGAGCTTGGTATCATAGGCTGAGCTCTTGTCTTTTAAAGTTGAGATGTTCAAAATCTGATAACTCCCTATTCATTTTTCAATCTGCTTCAGTCTCTATTTTGGCTCTTGTGTACATGGACGATTTAATATTCACTGGGTCAAGTTTGGATGCTATTGATGACCTCATTGATACTCTCTCACATCACTTTTCAATGAAGGAGTTAGGAGAACTCAATTTTTTTCTTGGCATCTCTGTTGCCCGTGTATCTGCTGGCCTCCATTTGTCCCAATCAAGATATATAATTGATTTGTTAGCTCGCACAAAAATGTAACATACCAAACCTATCACTTCCCACATGGCAGCAAACACATCCCTCGGCCAATTTTTAGGATCTACCTTCAGTGATGTCACACTTTACCGTAGCATAGTTGGAGCCTTACAGTATCTCTTTCTCACACGCCTGTACATTGCCTTTGCAGTCAATAAAGTTTCTCAATTTATGCATGCTCCATGTGATGTTCATTGGGTTACTGTCAAAAGGATTATGAGATACTTAAAATCCACCATTGCTCATGGGCTATTAATCAAAAAGTGTTCCTCCCAACAATTATTTGC
>NC_081547.1:20386946-20404946 GCF_901000735.1 Corylus avellana
TTTTAATGAATACAAAAAAATAAAGTTGAACAAAAATATAACAAACCGGATAAGTGAATAATTCAACAAAAATTTTCATTATGTTCTAGAACATATAAATAGAACTTACAATTTGTTTTGTCATGACTAACACTAATTCAATTGTCCTCGACGAGTCTTCATACCTTGGAATCGCTGCATAATCTCTTCATTACTGATGGTCTTGAATATGTCTTTCTCAATGTACGTAATCAAACAATCATTCATCCATTGATCTCCCATTCGGTTACGTAAACGATTTTTAACAATATTCATTGCTGAAAATGCTCTCTCAACAGTTGCTGTTGCAACTGGCAAAATCAATGCCAATGTCACCAATGAATAAACCAAGGGATATACGACATCCTTTTTCGTCTCTACCAATTTCTCAGCAAGTTGTCCAATCCCTTTGAGTGTTGCAAATTCATCACTAGAACGCATGTCAAAGATATATGTTTCAAGTTGGTTGTCTAAAGTAATAAGTTGAACTGCTGAAAAATCATTCGGATATAATTGAGCAAGACGAAGCAATTTCTCTTTGTTAAAAGACGCAAACAAGTCATCTGGACTCAAGCACGAAACACAGAGTAATAATTCGGAACTTGCCTCATTAAAGCGACTGTTAAGTTCTTGGAGTTGCATGTCTATAACAGTATAATAAAGCTCCACACGGTAATGATGTAAATTTTTCATGCCTTGAGTTTTTCGTCGTTATCGAGGTTGGTAAAGCTCATCCATATTGGGGACAACAATATTGTTTTTTGCACAAAACTTAGTAACTTCTTCAAATAAGGAATTCCACCCATCTTCTCTTATAGCCTGTAAGCGCAGCTTTGAAATTTTAACTAACTTCATTGCATTCACAATATCTTGATCTTTTCGTTGTAGTGCTTGAGATAACTCATTTGTAATCCCCAAAACATTTTTCATCAAATGTAAATTGAAAGCAAAGTCAAACGTCTTGAGTGATTGACTTAGTATATTTGCTTCTGCTCTCTGTTCAGAATTTAAACCATCTTCAACAATGTCTTCAACCGTATCGATAACAGAAGAAAACATGGCAATAAGACTAACAATTGCACCATAATGAGAACTCCAACGCGTATCACCATGTCTCTTTAAGTTCATTTCTTGATTCAAGCCACGACCAGTTGACATTTCATTATTTTGTAGTGCTTCTATTACTTCAGCAGTTCGTTTTTCACGAAGTATGTCACGACGTTTGCATGATGCTCCAACAACATTAAAAATACTATTGGCCAAACTAAAAAAAGTTGCAATTTGAATGTGATTTTTGGCAACAGCAACTAAAGTGAGTTGAAGCTGATGTGCAAAGCAATGAACATAATAAGCAGACGAATTGTCATTCAAAATTAGAGTTTTAAGTCCATTCAACTCACCTCGCATATTGCTAGCTCCATCGTATCCTTGTCCTCGCAATCTGCTAATACTTAAATTATGCCTGCTAAGCACTGAATCAATTGTCTTCTTCAATTCTACAGCTGTGGTATTGCGAACATGTGTAATGCCTAAAAAACGTTCAATCACATGGCCCCGCTTATCTACATAACGCAACACAATTGCCAATTGTTCTTTAACGGATATATCACGAGATTCATCAACTAGGATAGCAAATGGCGAATCTCCAAGATCTTTAAGAATAGCATCTAGAGTTTCACTTGCTGCTGCATTTGCTATATCTCTTTGAATATGTGGTGCAATCATTTGATGATTTTCAGGAGCATTATCTAAGACCACCTTATCAATCTCTTCATTGTGTTTAGCAAGAAACCGCAACAATTCAAGAAAATTTCCTTGATTATTTGAACCTTTAGATTCATCATGGCCACGAAATGCTAATCCTTGTTGTTGTAAAAAGCGAACACAATCAACTGATGCATTCAAACGAGTCCTATATAACATTTTCTGCTGATCTGATTGCTTGTCAAAAACTGTTATGATGCTTTGTTTATGGTTTAACAAAGCTTCACATCTTTGTCGAGCTTGATTATGTGCACTATTGTGAGCCCCCACATGACATTCAAGCCTCTCTTTCTTTTTCCAATTACTAAACCCTTCAGTAACAAACGAATCTCCCCCTCCTTGATTTCCAAAGTCCGGTTTGAATAGATAACAGTATAAGCAATATGCACCATCTTTTTCTATACTGTACTCCAACCATTTATATTCTTTGAACCATGCTGGATTAAAACGACGCATTGTATTTCCAATTTTTCTTTTTGGAAAATCATGGTCAAGGGGTTGACAAGCTCCTATTTGTAGATATGCTCTTCGGATTCGGTCTCTATCACTAGGATGATAATCGCATATTTTTTTCCTGAAGTAAGGATCTCCGGGTAGATTTGCTAAATCTACTTCAACACGAGGTCGTTTAGAATTTGATTGGAGGTCAATAGCATCGTTGTTTTTCTCCATAATCTCAGGCAACTACAATTATATATTTATACAATTAAAATATGACACAAAAACTATATAAATTCATAAATAATTAAATATAAAAACAATTAGCAAGAATAGGTTGAATAGCAATATAAATATTAAGACAATTCATTCAAAAGAACAATCTAAATCTAAATCTAAAAATTTAATTACATATTTACATACCTCAAATTTTCGTTAAAGTTATTATCAAGAATAGGTTGAAATGTTGAATCCTGAATAACAACATAAATATTAAAACAATTAATTTAAAAGAACAATTTAATTATAAACTAAAAAAATTAATTACATATTTACATAATTACATACCTAAAGAAAATTGAGGCCAATAGAATCTTAGAAACAACTCAAACAAACACAAGTTTTGCCCACTGCCCACTGCCTAATCGCCCTTCCATATTTGTCTCTTTGGAAAAAAAAAATTTTGAACCTTTTGGAATTGAAATTGGTGTCTGGCAAAATTCCGAAAGGAGACCTCAACTGAACCCTTAAGGAGAGACTGGAGAGTTATATGGGACGGGTAGTTCTTGACACACACGCAAAAAACAAAAATTTTCAAAGTTTAATGTAAAATGACGGTTAAGCCCCTCAAGTCAAAAATAATAAAACACTTTTCATTTTACATTAAACTAACTTGAGGGGCATAACCGTCATTTTATATTAAACTTTGAAAATGCTTTTTTTTCTTAGCGTGTCAATTACTCCTGCAGAACTCACCATCATTCTGAAGAGTTGAAGGTCCTGCGCTGCTCGAGGTAAACACTGCAATGCATTAATTGGTATGTTGACTTGGGGTTGGCCTTGTATCTTTTCAAAGCTCTTTGTTTTTTTTTTTTTTTTATCTCTTTTGTTCTCTGTTGTAAACTGTGACTTCCAGCCTCCCTTTCTGCTGTCCCCAATCCCCACGCACTAACACTAAAACACTCACAATTAGAATAAAAAAAAAAAACTAATATTCTCACAAAAGAAAAACGCATCGTTTAGTTAGTTAAAGTACTATTCATTGTCTTCTTCCTTTCATTTGTCTGCAAGACTAAGTTTCTAATTTTTTTTTTTTCAAATTTCAATTTACTAAAGGGCATAATATATGGTTGAAGCATGAGAGAGGAGCATAATCATGGCTTTGGAGGCATAATCATAATATAAAAAAAAAAAATAAATAAAAAAAATAAAAAAATAAAAATTCCATAGTAAGGACTAAGGAGAATTTTTAGGGGGTTGAATGGGGCATATGCCCCCAGTCGACCCCCCCTAGATCCGCCCCTGGGCCTAGCCATCGTAAAAAAATCGCTTCTCTCTTATTTAGATAGAGAAACTCTCCTTTCTCTCTAAGATAGTTTTTCCGAATAATTATATAAGTTACTCTTGTGATCCTCTTGTATTACTTTAAAAATGGGGTGGCTTTTAAAATCATAATTTGATTAAAATTCAATAATAATCAATCACAAGCCCAATTGTGATTTTGGAAGCCACATCATTCTTGGATTGAGTGACACACGAGGGACTTCTAGCGTTACGTAGTTTTTCCTCCTCCATGTGAGACATTCCTCCACCGCCGTCATGTTCTCCAAGGGAGGAGGGTTGAAATATTTCTTCCCCTCCCTCTTCCCTTCCCCCTTATCCTACCTCCATCCCTTCCTCCCAGTTCTTCACAATTTCTTTCTTCTCGTTTTGTTGTTGGCTTTCCTACCAAATCAGCACATTAAGGTTGTTTTTGCCTCCATCTTTTCTGCTCTTCTCCATCATCCCATGTAACCTTTTATGTACTTTATCAAGAAAAAAAAAAAAAAATTGGGTGGCCTTGAGTCAAGTCCATCGCAAGGCCTCAAAAACAAGGTAGGTAGTCTCACCACACTCAACCACATGTTGATTGTTCCCAAAAACTGATACATAGAAGCAATTTTTTCCTCAGATTGCCTTCATCCCATTTCCATTCACTCGCCGCTACTCATAAACTATACAGAATTATTGCCGACCAAAAAGGAACAGAAGCAAAAGAAAATGATAAAAATACTGCATGGCAGGTGGTAATTGTATGAAGGAATTGATGGCCATACCCAATCAAAAACCTCACCCGCGCGCACATGGCTTGCCCCATATAAGATCTCAAGGAGATCATTTTTTTAACATTTCTTTGATTGATTTTGCACATCTTGATTCTCATGTTTTTCCTGTTGATCACCACGAGCTCATGACCAGAAAACATACAGGATTAAAATATTTTTAATTTGGATCATGATCGGATTCAACTGATACGAGGGTATTCTTGCCATTTGGTCTTCGAATCTTGGACCCCCAATCACGTTGTCATCAGAAGACATTATCAAAGCCAGCCATGTGCGCCGTGCACACTAGAATTCAACGTCGTTCTAGTCATTCGATCGGCTGACCATTTTTCATTAATTTACGAGAAACAACATGTACAGTTTAAAATAATTATATAATGGAAAAAATATAAAAAAAAAACCCTCTAAACTACCGGTCGTTTCCGTTTTAACCTCCTAATGTTCAAAAAGTGATAAAATAGCCCTCCAAATTACTAAACAGTTGCATTTTGGCCACTTCGTTAGTCATTACCGGTAAATAGGATGAAAAATGCAAAACTATGTCTTTTTTTAGGTTAAGTTACTAAAATGCCATTTTGAAAAAAAAAAAAATCAATTAAAAAAATGCCCCCCAAAAACGATGTCATTTTTGAGGAATTTTGGAAAGAAAAAAAAAAATCAATTTAAAAAATGCCCCCCAAAATGTCATGGTTTTGAGGAAAAAAAAAAATTTGTTGTTAGGCGGGCCACCCCTAACAATTGATTTTTTTTTTTTTCTCCCTCTAAATGACATCGTTTTGGGGGGCATTTTTTAAATTGATTTTTTTTTTTTCAAAATTCCTCAAAAACGACATTGTTTTTGGGGAGCATTTTTTTAATTGATTTTTTTTTAAAAGGGCATTTCCCCCCCCCCCCCCTCAAAATGACATCGTTTTGGGGGGCATTTTTTAAATTGATTTTTTTTTTTTCTTTCAAAAAGGTATTTTAGTAACTTAATCTCAAAAAATGATGTTGTTTTGCATTTTCATCCAATTTGACTGAGTTAACTAACGGAGTAGCCAAATTGCAATTTTTTGGTAGTTTGAGAAATACTTTATCACTTTTTGAATATTATGGGACTAAAATGTAAGCGACTAATAGTTTGAGGGGGCTAAAAATATATTTTACCCTTATATAATTTAAAACACACAAATCTTGACAGCGATCCAACCGAGATGCGGAGATTTGCATGTGGTGTTGAATCGCTTGTCCTTAAACCTTCCCCAGAAAAGCCATTTCCGTTACAAAAAATTAAAGAGATACGTATTTCTTTACTATAAATTTATCGTCCTGAAACCATGCAAATTACGCTTCATTTAAAATATTTTACGTGTCTTAATATTCACGTAACCCGAGAAATTCCAATTTCTGAACAATGGAAGTTATGCACTATATATATATATAATTTTCTATTTTGGAGTAATTGATGGTTTCGTAATCACACGGATAGTTCCAGTGGCATCCATGTGGTTTCCTTCAAACTCAGGGGCTTCCTCGTGGAATGTAACTCATAAAACCCTCTCCTCCCCGCTGTGATCTCGACGCAAATCTCTCTCTCTCTCTCTCCCATGACGAACAGGTTCACCGTGCTGTTTGTGGTACTCTGTGCCACCTTCCACGTCGCCATATCCGTCACTGACGGTAAGCTCTGAAACTCTTTCCCTGTCGCAGTGCAATTCCGGTGGGGTTTATTATTCTTTTGGTAGTAAATTTGGCTACTTGTCTGTTCATATATTCTTAGTTATATATAATGCATCTCGTTGTTGCTGGTACAATTCACTCTTCCATATATATATTGTTTAGTGTTACAAATTTTGTTCATGCATATGATGGACCTTTAACCTTTTGATCGTGACCTCCATTAATCAAGCTTCCATAATCTTAAGATATGGTTTTCAGCCCCCCGTTAATTGTTTGTCGTTAAATGTAGCGCCGGCCTATAATGCTGACATGTCCGTTTCAATTAATCTTTATTTATTTTTTTTATTTTTTGGGTTAACAATGACCTTGTTTGATTCATTTCGGTAAACAATTTCAATATTTTATTGCGTGCATATTTACTTTTGCACTTGAATTAAAGATTACATTAAGCTTTTTTAATTTTTTCTTTTCAAGAAAGAATTTTGTTGTAAGAAAATGAAAGAGAAAAAAAGATTAAAGAGACTTGCATGTTATTATATATATAAGCATCCTTGGCCACGTGAAAACCTGGTCAGTTTGCGCTGGCTAACATGCCTTGCCATCTCTCTCGATCATCACATCTTTTAGGGAATCATATTTTAATTGTATGAAAAATCACTCCAATTAATTAATTAATTAATTAATTTCAGGTTTATTACGCAATGGGGACTTCAAGCAAGGCCCAAGGCCATCGGAACTAAACGGCACCGTAGTGAGGAGCCGCAACGCGATTCCCTGGTGGGAAATTTCAGGCTTGGTGGAGTACATAAAGCCGGGGCAGAAGCAAGGCGACATGCTGCTAGTGGTCCCGGAGGGCGCCCACGCGGTGAGGCTGGGCAATGAGGCATCGATAAAGCAGAAAGTGAAGGTGGAGAAGGGGAGGTTTCACTCAGTAACATTCACGGCAGCCCGGACTTGCGCGCAAGATGAGCGGTTGAACTTGTCGGTGAATCCCAACGTGGAGAAAAACGATTGGGGGATGTTGCCGATGCAAACATTGTATAGTAGCGATGGGTGGGATTCGTACGCGTGGGGGTTCCAAGCCGACTTTCCGGAAGTTGAGTTTGTGATCCATAACCCGGGTGTTGAGGAGGATGCTGCTTGCGGCCCACTTATTTATTCGGTTGCTCTCAAGCTTTTGAACCCTCCAAAACGTACCAAAGGTAAATCTCTCTCTCTCTCTCTCTCTCTCACGCGGGCATAATAAATCCCATTTATTATATCATGCTTGGGTCCTAAAAGTGAGATTGATTAGCTAATTAATGAGACGACGCCTTCCAATAATTAGGGCCTTAAGTCACACCATATGGGTGAATAATATGAATTTAGATCCCCTCTAATTACTCAAAACAATGAGAATCTCATTTTTTAATATCTTAGCCGTCAAAAGCATCTAAGGGTCTAAAGTATGTTACGTTTCCACTAATATCAAAACCCAAAAACAAACACAACTAATACATTTTATCAAATCTAAATTAAAAAAAAAATTAATTAATTAATTTTTTTTAAAAAAAAAAAACGAGGAGAAGCCACTCCATGGGCTCGCTGCCACTACTGCCCATACAATTATAAATAGTAATTGTACAATTATAATTTTTTTTTTTTTTTTTATAAAAAGTATGCCTTGTGATATGGGCTGTGGTGGCGGCGAGCTACCCTCTGGGTGGCTTCTCCACCTTATTTTTATTTTTTTTTTAAAGAAAAGAAATTAATTTTTTAATTCATATTTGATATAATCTGTTTGTTTTTAAGTTTTGATACCGGTGGAAACATGGCATACTTTAGACCCTTACATGCTTTTGATGACTAAGATCTCAAAAAATGAGATTCTCATTTTTCGAGTAATTGGAGGGAATTTGGATCTGAATAATATGCTTATTTTACATTTGCATCTCTACTATGTAGAGAGTGGATTTTAGTAATTGCCGGCCGATTAAAGTCAGGTAAATTTTTTTTCCATAATAGCACATGGGTGGGCAGTTTTTTTTAACTAACCGCCTAGGCGCCCATAACATCAACTTTGCATTTTGGGTTTTTTTTTAAGAAAATATATATATGGGTTTGTTGTTTTTTTAAAATTTTTTATGATCCAATTTTAAAAAATAAGGGAGAGAGAAAATGAGGCATTAGGGTTTCGTTTTCTACTATTTTCTTTATACCAAACGACGTTGTTTTGAAATTAAAACCCGAGACAACGTTGTTTTAGGAGACAACTATTTTTTGTATGGATAGGCAAAGGTAGATATTGATGAATGAGTATGATATCCGCCCACCAAAGATTAAGAGCTGAAATTCCGCTCGTAACCCATTTGGACGGGCAATACCACCTTGATGAGCACCCCTACTTCCATTAATATCTTACATAATTAAATGCAATGCAAACTTTTATGTGCCTTATGGGCAAGGTTCTGATGCTAAATGGGCCAATTAGGCTAAAATTTGAAGGGATAAAGTTTTCCTTCAAATTGGGTTGGAAGAATTTTCTTTAACCTAGTCTATAAAAGTGATATGTATCCCTTAAACATGTGAGATGCACATGTTTTTTTAATAGTAGGGATAAAGTTGGAATAAATTTTATTAAAAACGTATATGCATCTCACATGTTATTAAAAAAAAAAAAAGACACATGTCACTTTTATAGATTAAGTTGAAAAAAATTCCTCTAACCCAATTTAAAGGAAAACAAAGTAGGTACTATTTTGTTCCACTTAGAGATATATCTGGCATAAAATTTCATAGGGTTCAAATTGTTTGTTTTGTTAATACGTTTGTTTGTATGATGCAGCTAATCTACTGAAAAATGGATATTTTGAAGAAGGTCCATATGTGATGCCCAATACATCGTGGGGTGTACTGATCCCACCCCACATTGAGGACGATCACAGCCCCTTACCGGGCTGGATAATTGATTCCTTGAAGGCTGTCAAGTACATTGATTCCGATCACTTTTACGTCCCGGAGGGCAAGAGAGCGGTTGAACTCGTGGCCGGAAAAGAAAGCTCCCTTTCGCAGGTGGTGTACACAACGCCCAAAAAGGTGTATGTCCTAACATTTACCGTGGGTGATGCTAACAACTCGTGTGAAGGTTCCATGGTTGTAGAGGCATTTGCCGGCAAAGAAACTGTCAAGGTATCATATGAATCTTTGGGCAAAGGAGGGTTCAAGCGTGCAGAGCTTCGGTTCACGGCCGTGTCAAAACGCACCCGTATCATGTTCTTGAGCTCATTTTACACCATGAAAAGTGACCATTCGGGCTCTTTGTGTGGACCGGTGTTGGATGATGTGAAGTTGCTTAGTGTTCGCACTCCACGACGTGCTGCTTGATCCATTTAATTGGCTCGATGATCATTCTATACTAAAGGTTTGTTGGAATAGGAACAAGAGGGTTTAATGTGGGTTTTACAATGTTCCATTTAATTATGTATCAATCATTCTCCGGCCACTTAGTAAATGTTGTGCAAATTTATTTAACTCCTAAGTGCACGAATCGTTTGTAATTTAATGGATTGCAAGTGCGAGGTCAATCCCACAATGAATTGTGTTTTTGAAAAGCAAATTTAAATCTAAACTAATTAAATCCTAACCTAGTTCCAAAACGGTTTTGAATTTTATTTTTTGAAATTGAAACAACTAAACATAAAATAAATAAACTAAGTAAATCAATAGATAAAGGTACTAAGGATGCGGAATTCACACTCACCGAATCATAACAACATACTTTATGTTCATCAATATTAATCCGAAGTTCTCACAATTTAAATCTTATGTATGTTTTACTATACTTCAAAAAATTAATCAAAATAATCTCATGTATCTATTCATTGCACAAATCACAAAAGGAATCCAAATTTAATTGAAACACCAGATGTATCCGAAGAACAAATCACAAGGGATATCCAATTTTTAGCCATTAAAACCAAGCAAATATCAATAATGTGAAATTATCCTAAATTATCAAGTGTATCCTTGAATCACAACAAGATATCCAAGATTCATTCAACACAATTGAAATATAAAACCAATAAAATCGAAATAATAAAACTTACAATAAAGTGATGTTGTTCTTCATCGGTGGGGCTTCATTCCCAACCTTAGTTGAGAATTTAGCTCCACATGACTATGAAACTAAAACCTAAACCTAAAGAAAAACTAAACTAAAAGAAAAGCTGTGGAGTACATTCTGTCTCCAAAATTGTATCCAAAAACTAGTCTCTGATATTGTATATATTTTCTTGAATGCAAAGAGGTCTATTTATAGGCTTAGGAAAGTCCTAGAAGCCCTAGTAAACCTAGATAATTCGGAGGTAGTCCAAATAGAAGTCTGAAATCAGAATAGGATTCGTTTAGATTTGTGTCCTTGTATTGCGGTGCGATTTTGGCATAGTAACCGTCTGAATTAGGAGAATCATATTTCACAACAAATTGTAGTATTTTGAGTTAGCTTTTCAATGCAGATGGAATAATCTCAACCCGATATTTGAGCGAAAAGTTATGGTCAAAATATTGAGACGTGTACAGAATCTAATTTTGAATCTAATCCGATTTTGACTCCGATCAAAGAAATTTCAATTTAATCCTCTCCTTGATTGGGTTAAACTTAACCACGTCATCTAGGTCTTCTCAAAGTGTGATTTCTCACAAACTTTGCATTTTTCCCTTTAAAGCTGCAATTTTTCTTCAACAACATACAAAATACTAAAAACACAAAGCTAACACAAAATATTAAATAACGATACAACTAAAGGATTAACTAATGTAAATAAATGGGGTTCAAATATGCAATATTTGGCACTTATCAATAAATAATTAAGGTTCTTGGATTAGACGATGTGTAGTTTTGAAAAAGCCACATTTCTTTTAATGCTTTCCTCTCTTCTCTACAAAAAACACTCCTTTAGTGATTCGTCAATAGTGATGTTTTAGGCCCAAAAAAATGTCACTATTCATTTAGTTACGTTTGAATAGTGTAACGCCCCGAAAATTTAATTAATTGGTAATTAAATTCATAGTTTGTCTCCCAGCCTTATCCCGTAAGGGACAAGACTCAGATCTCTACTCCTAAAAAAGATGATGCCAAGCAATGAAAACATTAAAATTCTATAGACATTAATCGTTACAACCAGAACATCTACCAATAATCATCATAGTAGCTGAAATCATACTATATACATATCATCGTCACAAATGATCCATGTTGTACCTTAATGTACAAGCAAGTATCAAAACTCTTAAGTGTACAACATCACCAAAAAGTACGAGTTACTATGAGCATCCGCCTAATCTCGCAATAAGTCCTCAAGCACCACTCGAATCAAATCCTTCACAATAATCGGATGCTTCGTAGTATCCATCTTCTACTAAAGAATCTATAATATCATAGATGTACGTATTAAAAAAAAAAAGGCAAATAATACAAGGGTAAATCGAACGATTTAGTGAGTATAAATGCACATGGCTTACATGTGATTAATTTGTGAACTCAATTATTTATAAAGTACATGCAACATTACGAGGTGATAGTTTATCATGGATGCAATATAGATATAATATATGTTGTAATATGAAAATCATGTCATAGTTCAAATTGTATGGTCTACCCGAGATATTACCAATTCTTGACAGGGTTGGCGTTGTCTCGAGGAATCTATAATACAATACCGATGCCCCGAATATTATACGCTATCATCCATCACTAGCACTCCGACCTAGGGTGGTTTAGTGAACTAAATAATTAATTAGGCTTAGATAGCTTGGTTAGAGGGCTAATTAGACTTTTGAGTCAGTAGGAGTAGCTAGAGGGACATTTTGAGATTTTTGACCTACTAGTCGAACGCTTGTGTGGGGACCAACATGAACGTATGCCTGCAAACATTACACGAACGCTCTTGTAGGGACCAGCCTGAGCGTTCGTTGAATTTCGGTTGACCAGGGGATATTACTCGAGCATACAACTACAACCATAAAACCACTCAGTAAATAGTACACGAACAGTTAGCAATGTAGTATCGAACATTCGCTACTTTTCAAAACTGTCCCAGCAATGCCCCAACTTTTTCTATCCTATAAATACTCCTCTCCACTCGACCCTTAAGCTTCATTTCGCCCTTGTTGCTCTCTGGAACCCCTGCTTAAGTGTTTTTGTGAGTTGTGAGAGGTCTTGAAGGAGAATGAGAGATTTCTTGGAGGCCTTGCTTCATGAAGGTAATCGTTTAAGCCTACCTTGTTTCTTACTTAGTTGTTATGTTGTTTTTCCAAGTTAGCTTAGTTGATGGTTTTGAAATTCTAGTTATGTTATTGATTTAATCTTGGGTTAACATTTCATTCTTGTTGTACGTATTTTTTTATGCATGGAGATGTTGTTTTGGGTGAGGAAGTGTTAAACGACCTTTTGTAGCCTTAAAACTATCTTAGGATTACTTAGGATAACGTTAGATCAGATGAGGTTCTACTTGAACTCTCTGGTCAAACGCTAGGGCTCGAGCACGAACGCTCACCCAAAAACACTTCAGGGGAACGCCATTTCGGCTAGTTGTTCATTAGCCACTGTTTTCTTGTTCTAGGTTCATGATGGCTTGAACTTAGGACTAATATTAGGCTTTCCACAGATTTGGAGAACCCGAACCCTTTGAAGGAATTTTCGGAGGAATTGTACGACCCGGAATAGTACAAACTCACTTGATACTAGCCGTTACTTTTCCACAATGCACGTTATTTTTGTGTACCAAAACATGCATATTTACAACTCTCATGAAATACATTTTTGTTATGTCATTGTAATACTCCCGACAAAACACCTGTTTTTAAAGATTAAAGATTTCTTACTAAAACGGTTTATGTTTCCATAAAACAAGGCTTTAAACCGAAAGACCTAAACCATTTTCAAATAGCCCAACTCGTTGAGACTTTAGGAAGCGAAAACCCAAAACCACCCTCACTGGCCGAATGCGTGCTAGGGGACCACTGAGCGTACGCTCTTAGCCT
Organism: Corylus avellana; assembly: GCF_901000735.1. Lineage (NCBI taxonomy): Eukaryota > Viridiplantae > Streptophyta > Magnoliopsida > Fagales > Betulaceae > Corylus > Corylus avellana. The sequence continues at coordinate 20,400,170 of NC_081547.1, forward strand.
AGGTGCGAGCACGCGCTATGGGACCACTCGAGCGCTCCTTGACCAGTCTTCAAAACATTGGGCAATACCCAAATGTACGTCTGAACCTTTTTACCCATTGTGTAATAGTACCCAAACACTCGCCCAACAGTACCTGAGCACTCGCTGACATTTTTGAAGAGCAATTTTAACTCATTCTCCACATTTTCAGACCAAAGCACACCCCATGCCCCTATATAAGCCATGGTCTTCAACTTCAGCCCCTTCTTGCACCAAGAAACCCTAACCCTAGAGTAAGGAGTGATTTTGAGAGAGAAGAAGGAAGCCTTGGTGAAGTTTTGCTATCATGAAGGTAATTTCTAGTCTATTTCTTATTCTTCATTTTGCTATTATTACTTCCTTAGTGTTACACATTTTTAAGAATGCCTTGGCAAACTCTTGCACCCATTTTCTTAGAAAACCAAGAATGATTTTGAAAAGCTTTCAACCTGCCCTTGTCTTCTTTAAAGTTTGCATATTTCGTATTTGAATGTGTCTATTTAGAGTATAGGGAGAGATGTACTAACTTATAGATTGAGATAGAAGCCTAAAACATAGTTTGGAGTTTCTATCAGAGAGTCGTAACTCTCTAGCCGAATGCTCGCACTTGAGAGCGCGCGCTCACCCAGAGAGCAAGGCAATTGCCCTAAATATGTGATATTATGGTTTTTAGTAGCCCTTTTCGTTAAATGGAACCTCGCAGAGTTCTCTAGTGCTGCTTATAATAATGGGTAATATTTCGTTATAGCAAAGATTCATGATGTCGAAAGACTCGAGTGAGTGCACGAGGTAAGTATATACTTATGAACACTTTCCGTACGATATGTCAGTTGACCGAGCACACATTCTGTGGGTTCTCCAGTGGATCTAACCCACCCGTTTTGTGACCCACGTGTCATATTATTATTATATATTAAAATTAAAAAAAAAAAAAGAAGAAAAAAAGAAGTGACCATCGAGGGTCACCTTGGTGACCCGCAGCAGGTCACTTGGTGACCCTCGTTCAAAAAGTGACCCACCGTTGGGTCACAAATCGGAGGGTCACTTGTGACCCCGTGGGTCTCCTTGGTGACCTGCCGTGGGCCACCAAGGTGACCCACGATGGGTCACATTTTTTTTGTTTTTAATAAATATAATAATGATAATAATAATTTTTTATTTATAAATAAGGGTAAATTTGAAATTTTCAAAAATTTCAGGGGTATAAAGGTCTTTTTACCCCTTCTACTGTTTGATTTAACTCCAATCTCTAACGGGAGGGGGGTAATTAGAAAAAAAATCAAAAGATCGATACACCAAAATGAAAGGTTTTAAACATTAAAAGGTGTTTGCAAAAGGTACGTCATTTCAGGGGGTTAAAATGAAGTTACCCTATTACTTTATTAGTTCTCTTTGGATTTTACCCTATGTTTAACATGTCGAGGAGTAATTATTCCTCTCCATTTTGAGGGGAATATGTATTTCTGTTCGTAGGATAATAGTTATTCCTAGGAATGGTGAGCAACTAAACAAAATAATAATTATTCTATAGTAATTCCATTTCAAAGGTCTATTTCGTGTACCAAATGCGACCTAAGATTTTCTACAAATAGTGCCAACTAAAGAATAATTTGATTGCACACCAAACTTCGAATTGAGAGAACTTGCAAAAGAAAAAAAAGAAAGAGTCAAGCACAAAGGACATTATCGAGTGTGCTAGCGAGAAATTACTCTGATACTTAAGTTAGTGTTCAACAGAGGAAAGTACGAAATTCAGAGAGTAGTGTTTTAGGCTAGTATTGTGTAGTGTTTATAGAGTGTTTCTCGCATTGTTGTGGTTATGGGGTTTAGGAATAATCAAATTGATTCCATGTTCCCTAATTTGTTAGAAGAACATTCTCTCACGCCATAAGAACATTGAGGTGTTGGGGTTTCCATGTGGCACAACCGCAATCCTTTGTGGGCAGAGTCTCTTAAAGACCAATAGTATCGTTTCCTTGGGCCAAGCTTGGTTTGCTCGCATAATGAATTCAAGTAGATTCTTATTGGGCTTACCTTATGCAATGAGCCCGTTGTTTTAGGGAATTATATTTGGGCACACAAATTTAGAGCATCCATATTGAGCTCTTCAAAAGTGATGTTTGGTCAAATCTTATTTGAAATTTACAAAAACTTTCATTTATCAAGCTCTGTACTCTATATTTGATGAAACAATTATTTCTCCGTATCTTATTTTCAACAGGTGGAATATTTAATTTAAATAAGGAAATGAATTGACGGAGTCAAAGTTCGAACTCGAGATCTCGGACTCTGATACCAAATTAAATAATCATTTATTCCAAAACTTAAGGAAAGATAAATTTAACAATTTAATAAAGGGTAAAATACTAAAAACCCATAGGGTTTGAATTCTTTATTTTTTGCTCCCTAGGTTTTTATTTTTATCATAAGAGGTACCTGCGATTTTCATAAAGACGAAAATGGTACCTCCGTTAAAATTTCGTCCAAAACTTAACGGAATGCCACATCAGCACCAATCACATTGTGCCACGTGTCATATAATTACTTTTTTGATTTTTTTTAAAATTAAAAAATTATATATATATTTTTTAAAAAAAATTAAAATTTTTGGTGGTGGTCATAGCCACCCCCTTGGCCATTTGGGGGGTGGCTGGCCACCCCCTTTGGCCATGGGGTGGTTGGGCCACCCCCATCTGGCCAGTTTGGGGGTGGAGAGCCACCCCAAGGAGATTTTGGAGGTGGCCGAAACCACCCCAGTGGGTTTGGGGATGGTTTCGGCCACCCCCTGGACATTGTTAGGCATCCTTTGGGTTCAATTGATCAAAATCCTATCAATTTGAACATAAATGAAGAGACCCACATGGCCAATTCTGGGAATGAAAGTGATTTGCATGATTATTAGGCAAGAAATCGTGAGACGGCTGAAAACAAGGGATGAAGGTGAGTTAGCAGAGGTAGATGGTGAAAGAACATCAAAAGAGGGTGGTAGGGATCATGATTTTTGTCTTGGAGATTCTGAAGGGAGCTCGATTAATTGAATTGGGGATGCTGAAAAGTCACAATTTTTGGATAATGTAGCCAAGCAAGATGGTAGACGCTCTTGCATGCACAAACTTACGGGTAGCCATTCTTCAAAGGATGCCTAACAATGTCCAGCGGGTGGCTGAAACCACCCCAAAACCCATTGGGGGTGGTTTCAGCCACCCCCAAAATCTCCTTCGGGGTGGTAAAAGTAATTATATGACACGTGACACAATGTGATTGGTGCTAACGTAGCGTTCCATTAAGTTTTAGACAAAATTTTAGAGGAATAATACAGCCCCAACTTGGGGCCAACTTTTTTCTTATTTTTTAATTTAAAAAATAAAAAAAATTAAAAATTAAAAAAGTTTTTGAAGCAATAATTTTTACGTTGGTCATTCTTTTATTTGGCCCCAAAATTTTAATTTTTTTTTGAAAAAATATAATATTTTTAATTTTAAAAAAAATTTAAAAAGTAATTATATGACACGCGGCAACTAGTGATTGGTGCTAACATGACGTTTCGTTAAGTTTTGAACGGAATTTTAACGGAGGTACCATTTCCGTCTTTATGAAAACTACAGATACCTCCTGTGATAAAAATGAAAACCCAAGGGGCAAAAAATAAAGAGTTCAAACCCTAAGAGAGTTTTTAGTATTTAACCCTAAAAGTTATTGCTTCATAAACTTTTTTTATTTTTTATTTTGTTATTTTTTAAATTAAAAAAATAAGGCAAAAGTTGGCCCCAAGTTTGGCAAAATAGTTGGGCTTTCAACATTTTTTGAAATTTTAACGAAATTGCCATTTCCTTTTTTATGAAAACCGCATGTACCTCATGTGATATAAATTAAAACCTAAGGGATAAAAAATAAAGAGTTCAAATCTTAAGGGGTTTTTAGTATTTAACCCTTTAATAAATACTCTATCAATTTCTCCCCTATCTCTCTCTCATCTCCCCCCTCATTGGTGCCACCCATGGGCTTTTTGGTTTTCACTGCCGCTGTGTGTGTTCACTTTCAGTGGGGGGTTTTGGCACCTTGAGTACTCCTAGTTTTCTAAAATGGTAACCATTTAACCATGGAAGATCCTCATTCTGTTAGACTTAGCCTGTAAAAGAAGAGGAGGGCAAGTGGGCAACTGTTTCCTATTAATTTATAAGTTAATTGCTTGTCTTAATTCCTCATCAACTGAAATTATTAATCAATAAAGAATTATGTTTTTTTGTTTATTGTATATAAAAATATTTAAAGAATTTAATTAGTGATTTTCTTAAAAATTGGCTAGTTTTATAACAAAAGTATAATTTTTTTTTAGGAAACTTCACTTTAGTCCCTTGAACTTTCACGTTATTTGACAAACCCCTCCAAACTTTCAAATCTCTCACTTTGAATCTTTGAACTTTCAATTTCTATCACTTTGGACCCCTCTGTTGGTTTTCAATGTTAAACTCAAACGGAATGAATTTTTATGCCCATTATACCCTCACCCGGAAACTACACCGTTTTGGGCATTAAAATTATTATTATTATTATTATTATTATTATTATTTTTTTTTTTTTTAAAGAAAAGAAAAAGAAAAGGCAAAATATTAAAAAAAAAAATTTATAAAAGAAAAATTTGGGCCAAAATGGGGTGGTCTAGCCCCATGGCCGGTTTGGAGGTGGTTCGACCACCCCCCATGGCCAAGGGGGTGGTCCGACCAGCCCCAAAAGCCCAAAACCCATTCTTTTTTTTTTT
>NC_081547.1:20404966-20429354 GCF_901000735.1 Corylus avellana
GCCCTTTGGGGGTGGCTGGACCACCCCCTTGGCCATGGTGGTGGTTCGACCACCCCTAGACTGGCCATGGGGGTAACTCCAGCCACCACCTTGGCCAAAAATGGGGTGGTCCGACCACCCCATTTTTGGCCAAGGACCCCGATTTTTTATTTTTTATTTTAATACTTTGCCTTTTTCTTTTAATTTTTAATTTTTCTTTTTTTAAATAGATGCCCAAAATGGTGTCGTTTTGGGCTGGGGGTGGGTGTTGTAGTTTTGGGTGTTTTTCAGAATTTTAAGTGGACTAGGTGAGGGTATAATGGACATAAAAGTCAAACCGTTTGAGTTTAACGTTTAAAACTAACAGAGGGGTCCAAAGTGATAGAATTGAAAGTTCAAGTCCAAAGTGAGAAATTTAAAAATTTGAAGAAGTTTATCAAATCGGCTGAAAATTCAAAGGATTATTCTGAAGTTTCCCCAATTCAAAGGGTGAGCCATATTTTTATGTAAAATGGCTTCTCAAAACTCACTTTTATCTAGTTTAGCTAAGCCATTTTTAAATGTTTCTACATCCGATTAGCTATATTTCTATCTATTCTATTAAAATATTATTAAAAGCAATAAAAGTTTTGGAAAAAAAGAGACCATGTGAGAGAAAAAATGGGAAAAATTTTGAAAAAAAAAAGAACATGCAGAGAAAAAGTAGGAAAAGATTGGGAAAAAGAGAAAATAACTGAGAAAAACAATGAAAAATAAAATAGCTCACTTGAAAAGTGCTGCTATATTTAGTTTTTTTTTTTTTAGCTCTTCTAATCAAATATCTATTTTACATTTTCTTTTAACTAATCTAATGTACAAAATTTTTTAAACATTTAAAGAATTATTTTAGAAAAAGTAACATTTAACTCTTCCGTTAGAATATTCTTATCGGTGCTCCAAGTTTCCAACAAATTAAAAGACCAATTGTTTCTCATTTAAATGGCCTTCGGGCCACACAAAACAAGCCAACGTCTCCGACTTTTAAACTCACTACGTGGCGCCTTATACACCACCGGTCCCACCTTCTCCCTTCCTACCCAGCTCTATCATACGCGTTCGCGGACAGCGCACATTAGCACCCCTTCCCCTACTTTAATCCCACCTGTCTACCGTCCTTATCCAACCCCCTTGGCGCATGTTAGCTATTGCCCCTCCATTTCCCCCTCACCATTTAAAAGGCGCCAAACCGCTCAAACTCACTCGAGCTCTCTCTCTCTCTCCATCTCAGGGTCCAAACCCGTCAATGGCGTCCGGGTCGGGCTCGCTCATGTGGTTCCGGAAGGGTCTGAGGATCCACGACAATCCGGCGCTCGAGGACGCCGCCAAGGGCACCAGATTTCTCTACCCCGTGTTCGTGATAGATCCGCACTACATGGAACCCGATCCGAACTCATTCTCTCCCGGGTCGCCTCGGGCGGGCCTGAACCGGATCCGGTTCCTGCTCGAGAGCCTTGTTGATCTCGACTTGAGCCTCAAGAAGCTGGGCTCCAGGTTGTTGGTGCTCAAGGGCGAGCCCAGCGAGGTTCTGATCCGTTGCTTGAAGGAGGTATCCTTCTCTCTCTCTCTCTTCTCAATACCTGGTTATGAATAGTCACTGAAATTGCCTAACATTTTTGCAGTGGGATGTCACGAAGCTTTGCTTTGAATATGACACAGAGCCATACTATCAAGCTTTAGATGTTAAAGTGAAGGTAAGCATTCTTATTTACAAGTCAATTTGGTGAGATTTTTGGTGCGAGTCTCCATCAGACATTTCATGTGTTTGTTCTGGCAGACCTATGCATCTAATGCTGGAATTGAGGTTTTCTCTCCTGTGAGTCATACGCTCTTCAATCCCGCTGATATTATACACAAGGTAAGTTGAAGCTCTTCAATCCCTTCCCTTTTGTTTGTATTTGCTCAGAAAAAAAAAGTTGAAGCTTTGGAATTGAATTTTATTTGCATTGCATTACCCGCTGCTGAATCCGATGACTAATGTGTGGAAAAGAATGGGGGAAGGCCACCTTTGACCTATCAGTCATTTGTGAGGCTTGCTGGGCAACCGTCGTGGGCGTCGTCCCCACTTTCGATTACAGTTTCTTCACTTCCGCATGTTGGGGATGTTGGAAGTTGTGAGATCTCGGAGGTTCCAACAATCGAAGAACTTGGCTATGGAGAGAGTCCACAGGTTTGGAGCAAATAGCATGCTTTGATACATAGCCTTTTTCTAGAATACTTTGTGAGAAAATGCTTTATGCAGGATGGCTTTTCTCCTTTCAGAGGTGGTGAATCAGAAGCCTTGAAGAGGTTGAGAAAATCCATTGCTGACAAGGTGTGGTGTATCACTTATGGTGAATTTTGGCTTAAGAAAACAAATCCCGCTTTCCTTCTGAGTATTTATTTTTAAATATTTGTTGAGATGATAGAAACTTATATTTGGCCGAGGTTGAGCGGGGTTGTACGCTTGATGCCCTAGGTCAATCAGGTTTGTACGCTTGATAGCCCTAGGTCAAGCGGGGTTGTACACTTGATACTCTAGGTCGTCAAGTGGGCTTGTACGCCCAACATGCCTAGGTCGAATGGGGATTATATGTACGGCACTAGTCCTAAGATAAGGACGGGTTTGGTTAAAGTAATTATTGGATATAGTTTTCAGTTATATGTGTATATAGTTTAGGATTTGGGTAAAGACTGATTATTTTGAGACACAAACCAAACTTTTGTGGAGTTTTGATTAGGTTTGGGCTTAGTTGGCTGTGGCGCCCTTTGGTTATGTACAAAGTTTGAATATGTTAATGAACAGTGTAATGTAGTAGTGGTTTGTATATGTTTAACCGATAATGTGTATAAGTTGTGAATGGATGTAGTTATGATTCAGTTAGTGCTCTGGAATTATTTTTACAGTTTTTAGTTCAGTTAAGTTAAAAAAGAAGAAGTATACAATATTTTCCTCAGTGTTGTTATGAGGAATAGTAGTAATGCCATTTGGATAATGTAAAATAAAGCTTTTATCTAGGCGGAGTTACAGTATCAGCCATGATGAAATTTTCACTGAAATAATATATCTTGTACCTCATACAATTAACTGATGAAAGTACAATTTGTGATATCTGAACCATATCCCCTTGGCCGAACCATTTACCTCAGTTGACATTATTGTCCTATCAGATCCTTTATTGCCTTTGGAGTTCAAATTAGTGTTATTGTGCTAATTATTTCATGAACTTCAGTTCTCCAATTAAGAACCTCAATTTGAATTTTGGCTTACTTCTTGGCAATTTTAACTTTTGGTTTTTTAGGTGGTAATTTAATTTTGTCTGAATTGGTAGTTCATCTGGCTGAAGGTAGCATGGAGTTTGTGTATGAGCAACAAGCTTTTTACTCAGTTTGTGTGGATCCACTGGATGTGTTTTGCTCTTTTAATTAAGTTCTTATGCCTACCCAAAAGAAAATAAAATTTTGCTGTGTTACATAGTTTTGGTTAGTTATATACTCCCTCTGATGACTGGATTAAGTAAATCTGTTCTGTTGCTATTAAGGATGTGCAAAGTCCCATTTGGCTTTTCAATATAGTTGACCTAGTTCATGTCAGAATTATTAATCTCAAACATTTGTTCCTCTTTTTTTACCGAGTAGCATGTCTTTGTGGCATTCGTCACTCTTTCTTTCAATTGTGTTGTAGGTGTGGGTGGCAACCTTTGAGAAGCCTAAGGGTAATCCGTCTGCATTTCTAAAGCCAGCAACAACTGTTCTATCACCTTACTTAAAAGTGAGTTATGAACAGGAAGAGCTATACTGTTTACCATTTTCTATTATTGCTGGTTGAATTTAATTTGCAAACCTTGAGGAATTTTAGAGAAACTTACTATTGAACCTTTGGTTTGTTCTATATTTTCATTCCATTTTTAATCTTCTTGGCAGTTTGGATGTCTCTCTTGCAGGTACTTCTACCAATGCCTTCAAGATGTTTATAGAAATGTCAAAAGGCATACATCACCTCCAGTTTCTCTTGTTGGACAGGTCATTCTACATCTAGCAGTTATGGTTTTTGGTATTCCTAATCTAGATTCAGCAAACTGAAATTTACTCTTGACCTTTGTAGTTGTTATGGCGAGATTTTTTCTACACTGTGGCTTTAGGCACTCCTAATTTTGATCAGATGAGGGGTAACAGAATATGCAAGCAGGTAACTATCAACAATGGGTTGTTATAAGAGTGCTTCAGACATGTTGTTCAATCTCTTTCAACTTCCATTTTCCTTTGTAGATTATCTTAATCATTTGTTTTTTTGGAAATTGTTTTAGGTATTTCACTGTATTTGGTGCAACTGAAAAATGTTAGTTAAAAAAAGAGTTTCTCATAATTAATGGAAAATCATAACCAAAGAGGCGGTAAATAGATGAAGTTTTGTTGATGCTAAGTCATTTACCGGACCTAGATTGTGCCCTCTCCCAACCTCTCTCCTCCTCCAACTCTTCTACTCTTCTACACCACAACCACTACCACCTCCATTGTGACGTCTCACATCACCTGGGTATGGAGATGAGGATGTGCTTAAATGTATATTACACCCTTAATGACAACAACGTGTTTTAAAGCCGTGATGATTATGATCACATCAGAACTCAGCAGTTAAGCGTGCTTTTGCTGGAATAGTACTAGGATGGGTGACCTCCTGGAAAATCTGGTTCGAGGGAGCCAAAAGCGGACAATATTATGTGTCATTGAGGTGGGGTGTTACAAATTGGTATCAAAGCATTATCCAGCCTGAGATGGTGGGAGTATGCACAAGCCTATGAGGGTCGTTATTGGACATACGTTGTGATGCCAAAAGTGGGCTATATTATAATGGTGTCTGTTAAGACACAATAAAATGTATAAGGGCCAAAAGTTAAGGGCCGAGAATGAAGAAATTCCCTGAGGATTGCCCACGGTGGCACTGGTGCCCAAGAAGAGTGCTTGTGGCGTCTCACGTCGCCTGGGTATGGAACATGTTATGGTATTTATTCTATGAACAGATTGAATTTAAAAATTATATAGTAACTTGGGTAAGTTATGGTTCAAGTATGATTTACTTTTAATTTGGGTCGCTCAATTTGAAGATAGGTGATAATTTATGGGCTTTAATTTCGAGGACGAAATTCCTTTAAGGAGGGAAGATTGTAGCGTACCAGGTTTTTAAAGTCTTATTTCAGAGATATTTATTTGATGATATATTATTCATATTAGGTAATGACATTTATTTTGAGGTGGAGATATTTATTGATGATATTAGTTAATAATATTTATTCTTGAGGAATTTATTAGATCTTATGAATATTATTGGAATGAATATTGATTTGAGGTTATTATATCATGATGTTGATTTTATATGAGAGATTATATCTTGATTATTTTATTGGGAGATTTAAGAGATATGATAATTGATGATTGATTGATATAATTTGGAGTATGATTGTAATAATTGGTAATTGATTTTATGAGTGAGGAATTTGTGAGATTCATATTATTAAGGGAAATTAGGTGAAAATAGTATTGGAGATTTTATTAGATTTGTTTTTAATGAATTGGAGTGAAACCTAACTTTCACGCATACTTTTCCCCAATTTTCTCACTTGCTCCCACTCTTTCTTTCTTATTCCTTTTTATTCTTCTTTTCTATTATTTTCTTTCTTTTCTCCCTTAGCCGACAGCACTGCCCCTTCCATTTTTCTTCTTTCTCTTTTAGTCCTTTTTCCTATTTAAATGCCTCACTTATATAGAAGAGAGGAGAGAAACCGAGAGTGAGATGGGAAAATTAAGACAGAGAGCTGAAGAGGAAGAAAGAGAGTTTAGGCGAGAGAGAGAGAGAGAAAGTCAGTGAAGGGATAGTTATGGGTAAGGACCAACTGCAGCAGAACAGGTTTCAAGTAATTACCTTTGATGGTCCATTCATGTAATCCACTGTAAGTATTCTTACTTACTGAGTATGATATTGATATCCAATAATACGGATTCTTGTGGTTTTATAACTTGTCTAGCATTTTGATATATATGATTAAACAATGATTTATATTGTCGGAAATCAATTGACTCACTACTTCACAGTTTTTGTAGTGCTTGCAGAAATGAAAAATCAAGGTAATTATGCAGTTGTGATTAGAGATTCATATTGAGATGTATAGAGATTCTAAGTTGGTCAAGTTTTGTCTAGAGTTTAGACTGTCGGATAGATTTGTATAAATGCCTTGTACGACATAGCTTTGGGTATTTTTGTATGTAGAAAAGTATTTTAACGGTAATGTTTTGTATTCATAATTACAGTTTTTCCGCTATATGAGATTTTTTCAACGTAAGATTTGAATTTATTTACAAGATAAAAAAAAGAGAAATATTGGGATGTTACAAATGGTATCAGAGCCAGGTTATTGTGACATCTCAGGCAATGCGGGACGTCACAATCACCCACTCTTAAGACCCAGCGTCCCTGCTGGTGACCCTCATGGGACTAGCCCATTCTTGGCGTTCGTCCCAGCGAGTGCCCGCTGGCGATCTTCATGGGCTTGTGCACGCTCCCCCCCATCTCAGGCTGGACAATGGCTCTGATACCATTTGTAACATCTCTACTTCAAGAAGTATGATATTGTCCGCTTTGGGCCAAGCCCGCACGGTTTTATTATTGGGTTTAGCGCCAAAATGCCTCATACCATTTAGAGAGAGTATATTCCATATAAACACATAATCTTTTCCATGCCCAGGCAATGTGGGGTGTTACATCCATCCCCCTCTTCCGCGTTGCCTCTACCACTGTCTCTGCTCCTATCCCTTAATGTTCTCACAACCTCTTCAACCACAATTACCATTGTCAGCCTATTTTTTTTGTGTGGTTTTGCTGTTTTATAGAGATTTTCAGTGTGATTAAACGCTAGAAAATTATTTTGAAGATATCAATCAAATAATACAAATATACATTTTCCCTGAGAATATTTTGATTCAAAACATATTTGTTAGGAAAATGTTTTATGTTTAAACAACTGAGCCTAATCCGCAATGGTGGACAAGCTATAATTGTAACTTAATGTAAATTTGTAATATATGCCTTCCTAATTTTTACATCAAAATAGATGGCTTTATACATGTAGAAAGGATCAAAATTGATTTTACTGACAGTTCTTATTTTTCTTCTTTCAATTGCATTGCTATACTACGAATGAAATTCTTTTCAAAATTGGAGTTTCACGTCGGCATATGCCTGAAAGTAACTTGGAATACAGGATAAACTATTGTCTATTTCTGGTATGTTTGCCAAGAATTTGGGTACATTCAGTAATATGGCTCCCTTATAAAAGCATCCATCCTTCTCATGTTTGGATTGAAAACATTACTTGTACAACTTTATATTTTTCTTCCTCTTATTCTTGTGAACCAGCTTCTATTGCATTACATTCTCCCATTGTTTTTGAGAAAGTTGCAAGTCTAAGTCAGCCAATTTCTTTCGGGCTTCAAAGAGAATTGTCAGTCAGATACGACAGATATATCATATATATTTAGTCATAATTAGTCTATCTAGTTATGGCATTTTTTGTATTATAGCTGTAGTATCTTGTAATTAATAGGTAGATTTTAGTTGCCTTATTTGTATTCTTAGATTGCTATAATCACTGGGATACAGCTTGGTAATTTGCTATGCAATTCCTATATAATATGAGGAACCCTCACATTGAGAGGTATTCAATACAATTGACATGGTATCAGAGTCAAAATGATCTAAATTAGGGTTGTGATTCAAGTTTTTTGAATTGGGTCGGGACTGAGCTATTGGTCTCTTTGGCTGTCGGTAACTTCAGGGGAAGTTGTCGATAATTCTGTTGTGGGTAGGGAATTTATTCTTACCGGAATTTATTCTTAGTGGCTGTCGGCAGACTCTGTGGAGGTTGTCGGTAGGTCTTGTGGCTGCTATTCCTTGCCAGAGCAGTTTTGTAGTGGCTGTCGGTGATTTCTGAAGGAGTTGGGGCTGTTGGCGTGGAGGCTTTGGGGCTGCCGGTGATTTCTGGAGGACTTGGGGCTGTCGGCATGGAGGCTTTGGGGCTGCTGGCGACTTCTGTAGGACTTGGGTTGCTGTTCGGCAATTTCTGGAGGACTTGGGTTGCTGTTTGGTGCGGTGAGAGGACTTGGGTTGCTGTTCGGCTATTTCTGGAGGAGTTGGGGCTGTTGGTGTGGAGGCTTTGGGGCTGCCGGTGATTTCTGTAGGACTTGGGTTGCTGGGTGGGTTGTTGATTGCTGATTGCTTTTTGACTTGCATGGACTTGGGCTTGCTGGGCGTGGGCTTGCGGATCAACAAGCTTGGTTACTGTTTGGTGGACTTGGGCTTGCTGTCCAACAGATCTGGTGGGCCTGTTACTTACTTATCAGATTTTATAATTTATAATTTTTGATTTCATCATGTCTTCTAGCGAGACTTTTGGGGTCCGTTTTACTGGAAAATATTATTTTGCTTGGGAATTCTAATTTCACTTGTTTGTTACGGGAAAAGAGTTGTGGGGCCATATTGACGGTAGTGATCCAGCTCCTATGGAGACTAAGGAGTTGGCTAAATGGAAGGTCAAGGATGCACGTGTGATGTCCTGGATCTTAGGGTCTGTTGATCCTCTTATTGTGCTCAATCTAAGGCCCTATAAGACTACGAAGACCATGTGGGAGTATTTGCTGAAGGTTTATCATTAGGACAATACCACACGCCGTTTTTAGTTGGAATATGAGATTGCTAGTTACACTTAAGGCAATCTCTCCATTACGGAGTATTTTTCTGGTTTTCAGAATTTGTGAAGAGAATTTTTTGATATGGTTTATCCGAAGTACCTGCTGCATCTCTCTTTGCTATTCAGGCTGTTCATGAGCAGAGCAAGAGAGATCAATTCCTCATGAAATTGCGCTCTGAATTTGAGGTTACTTGCTCAAATTTTATGAACTGGGATCCTTCTTCATCTTTGGATGTTTGTTTTGGAGAATTACTTCGCGAGGAGCAGCGTCTTCTCACACAGGCTACGTTCCAGCAAGATTCCAACCCAAATCCAGTAGCCTTTACAGCCTATGGAAAAAGGAAGGGTAAGGATATGCGCAAGGTCCAGTGCTTGAGCTGCAAGGAGTATGGATGGTCATATTGCCGCCAACTGTGCAAAGAAATCTTGCAACTACTATAAGAAACATGGCCACTTTATGAAGAATGTCCCATTCGGCCTCAGAATCGTCAAGCTACTACCTATCAGGCTGCAGTGAACACCTCTTTTGCTCCAGTGATGTCCTCAGCTTCTTCTTCTGCGGCTAGATGAGCTGTTCTTACTCCTGAAATGGTCCAGTAGATGATTATGTCAGCCTTTTCCGCCTTAGGGCTCTAAGGTAATAGTACTATTTCGTCTGAGTCTTGGCTTATTGATTATGCTGCATCCAATTATATGACCAGATCGTCTGATACTCTTTGCAAAGGAACAAAGAGGAGTCATATTGGCTTTGGACAAAGGAGAAGCGAAGCAAAGTATACTTGAATTTTTCAAACCATGCCTGGGGAGCCTGTTTTAAGCCATAGAGAGACCGCTTTAACTTACACACAGCGGCAGATGGAGAAGAAAACAAATCCGGAGGAGGAGTTGGTAGACGTCGAGTATACACAATTCCATGTTTGAATCGTTTAGGTAGAGGAGGCAGTTCATCAAAACAAGGTAGAGTACTAATCTTAGGCAATGACTTAACATGTGTAGAAAATAAACATTGATTCCCAAAAGCTAATATAGTGGATGAGTAGCATAAGGGGCTGTATTAGCTCAAGCTTTTCTTCAGTTTACACCAAACTTTATGTGCGCACGCGCTCACACACATGTGCGGGCATAGTCCATACATGTCCAAACATATACACATAAGTACAAAATACATATGTAAAATCTAATTGGAAAAGTACTACCTAGTATATCCATCTTTCAATTTGTTGCCTTGTTAATTCCACATTAAAGTATCGTGTGTAATTTTTTTTTTTTTTTTAGTCTTTCATTCCGCTGGAGCTCTGGTCCTCAAGCCAGGGTTTTTTTGAAAAACAAAAGAATTGATGTTTCCTAAGATTTATGTAGATGACGTATTGGTGCAGATACCTTGGAATGACAATGATGAACTGCTGGCGGCTTGGAGGGATGCTAGGACAGGATACCCTTGGATTGATGCTATCATGGTTCAGGTCAGGTCTGTGGTATCCTTCTTTGGGATACAGATATTGATACCAATCTAAGTGCTGCTTTGCTGCTCCAACCCAAGCATATTCTTTCTTTACACTTCATCTTCATATTTTGGCAGTGTGTTTGAAATCCATACATGTTTACTATTGTAGCTCTGCAAGTGGGGTTGGATGCATCATCTAGCACGCCACTCTGTTGCATGTTTTTTAACTCGTGGCGATCTGGTACATGACTTTGTTACTCTTAGAAAATCATTTTATCTGTATTATTTTTCTTTCCTTGACATTAATTATTTTTTTCTGATAGTTTGTTCATTGGGAAAAAGGGCGTGATGTTTTTGAAAGGCTTCTGATTGATTCGGATTGGGCAATCAACAATGGAAACTGGCTGTGGCTTTCATGTTCATCATTCTTTTACCAGGTATGAGGCTTTAGCAGGACCATCGTATCTGGGACTTTCCATGACTTCATGTGAATGTTTTCATGTGATTTATATTATGTGCTATAATCAGATGGTTCAAAATTATGTGATTCCCTTTAAGGCCAGTGTAGTACATGGCTTAGTTTTTTATTTCATTGCTAATTTGCACAAGTAGGTTACTGCAAGATATCTGAGTGCTCAAATTTTGGAATTACCATTTTGAACTTATTGCTTCATAAGGCAATTGAATTGACTAGCACCTAGCTGAAGGCTTTTTCACATATGATAATTTCAATGCTGACCAGTATAACCGTATCTACTCACCAATCTCATTTGGAAAGAAGTATGACCCAAATGGTGATTATATCAGGCATTTTCTTCCCGTATTGAAAGGTATGTTCAGGTTCCTCTCACTTTCGTTATGGTCTTTTGGCAGGCTATATTCTCTTATTTAACCTTTTCAATCAAATGTCAATGATCAGATATGCCAAAGGAGTACATTTATGAGCCGTGGACAGCTCCTCTAAGTGTTCAGACTAAAGCAAAGTGCATAATTGGAAGAGATTATCCAAAGCCGGGTCAGTTTTGTCACTTAAGTTGTTTACACTACGTTTCGATCAGTTCTCAAAAGTAGGTCAAATCTTCTTCTGTGATGAATAATTGCTGATGGGATGACAAATACATAGTTATTTGCTTTAGGAACCTGCATATGAAATCAAGGCCCGTTTGTTTTGGCGTAAACTATTTTCTGCTGAAAATTGTTTTACGCTAAAACCATTTTCCCAAACAAGTGGTTATTTTCTGATGTTTGTTTACAACCTTGATACAGAAAACTACAAAATATTTCTTGTACTTCCATACAATCATTTTAACCTATAAGTAACAATTTTCATTCACAATATAAAATAAATAAAAAGTCAACCTAAAAATCATCTTTAATTTTAAAAAATACATATATTAACTAATGATGACTAATAATTAAAAAAAAAAAAAAAAAAATCATAAATGCATAAACCTATAAATCATATACTTTCAAGTTGGGAGAGTAATAAATAACATCCAACACATTTAAAATACCATAAAAAAAATTTATGTTCAACTTTAACCATAAATATTACAATCAAGTTTTGCCAAAATAACAATCCATTCTACTGTGTATATTACAATCCAAATTCCACCAAAATACTACCATCCAAGTTCAACCATAAATGTTACAATCTAACAAGTTCAACCAAAATACTACCATACAGGGAGCAATCTCCACCATATTTCAAAAGCAATAGCATACATTAGTTTGTGTTCTACTACGTATTTGTAATACCCAAATTCTAATCTCCATAGTTGTTGAAAGTCATCCAACCAAATCTTTTGAAGTTCATGCCTGTTGCAATTACACATTTGCTTCAATCCTTCCAGCTTTGTTTTATTTGACTTCTTCTCACTACAGTTGTTGCCAATTTCTAAGAATTCGAGTCAGCATCAGTCTTTCTATCAAAAGAATTTCCCCTCCCCATTTTCCTTGGTGAAACCACTTCAGTTCCCTGTGAAGCAACAGAAATCCCATCAGTCAAACACATCAAAAACTGAAATGTTGTTGCATGGTACTAAGAAAACACTATCAATCAAACCTTGTTTGAACATAACCTTCCATTCTACCATACATATTACAATCCAAGTTCTGGTAAAATACTACTATCCAAGTTCAACCAAAATACTACCATGCTTAGAGCAATCTCTACCATAGTTCCAAAGTAATAGCATACAGTAGTTAGTGTGTCCTCTTATGGGGAATTTGGTCTTTTTTGTTGTGGCTGGTTTTCTGTGGAATAAAATAACTTATATTAAGACTTTGTCAATCATTGTCTTCCTTGTTGCAATGCTTGATTTTAGTCATTCCAAAAGAAATGAAGAAAAGAATAATGAGCAGGGGAGCTCTGTGGTTTATATGGTAGTTCATAGCTCTATTTTCACTTTCTTCCACAAGGACAATGATCAGCAGTCATACGAAGTGAACACCCCCGCCCCCTCCTCCCATTGCCCCCATGCTATTTACTATTTATTGAGAGAGAAACTTTTAATTTCTTATAAATCCTACTGTCAAAAGAATTTCTATATCATTATGATTGGTTCATTCATTCATTTTTTTTGCCTTTTCAAGTCACCAACTGGTTGCATCCAGGACCTAGTTAGTACTTGCCGGAAAGAGAAAGATCTATTCTCGTATGTATCTAGGGGTGAAAAGGCGGTTGTGGTTAGCGATTAGTGGCTAAAACTCTAACCGCAACCGCCTTGGCGGTTAACCGTATCCGACTAACCACTTTTTTTGGGCCAGTTTTGAAAACTAAAATTTTTCATTTTTGCTTGCCCCAGCTACTAGCTTGTGCATGCTCAAACTCGGAAAATTTTTTAATTCTTGGCTTGCAAGTTGCCCCAGCTAGCCTACTATTACGCCTCAATCAATACAACAAGAGCGCCTGGTTTCAAACAGGAAGGGTATGCTTCCTTTTATAGAGGAGCAAAAGGAAGGCTTTTGGTATTCTAAGTGATGTGGGACTTACTCCAAGGGCTTTTTGTTGTTTCATAGTGGAGGGCAATAAGGGCATAATTGGCCAAGGACCAGTGAATGGTGGAGCTAGAAATCACGTGGGGAGGGCTTTATGTATTCTAATCCTTTTATATAAAAGCAAGGCTGGGGGTTTTTTACAAGTCTCAACTTAGTGATAATCATTGTTCCAATTTAACAGTTATTACCTTCAAAAAATGTAGATAAATATGGTAACTGCTAAGTGATAACCAGCAAAATTTCAAACTATTGAATTTCGAAACATGAAATGGGTTTAATTTTGTATATATATATATATTTAAAAAAGCGGTTAGCGGTTAGTGCGGTTAGCGGTTATAAAAGCGGTTCTAGATTTTCACCCCTAATAACTGAGCTTAAAGTTTTCACTTCTTTTCTCTAAGAAATACTCTTGTAAATTCTATGTGTAAACTAATACTTGAGGGTGGAAAATGAAGACTTCTGTGACGTCTCACATTACCTGGGTGTAGAAAAGATGATGTGTTTATATAGATTATGCTCTCTCTAAATGGTATGAGGTGGAGTGTTACAATCATGATCATCATGGTTTTAAAACGCGTTGTCATGAAAGGTGTAAATATACATATAAACATATACCCATCTCCATACCCAAGCAATATGGGATGTTACAACTTCTATCAATAAAGAATATGGAGAGGAGCTATAGAGATCATACCCGGCATCAGAAATTTTAATTTTCTTATTAAACTAAACTGATTTTGTGGATTAAGTACTTTCTTTGCTTACTTTCTCCTCATTCTGTTTTAGTGGTTCCTCATGATTCTGAGAGCAAAGAGTGCCGGAGGAAGATGGCTGAAGCATACACATTGAACCAAAAACTGAAAGGCGTGGTGAGTGAAGAAGACCTGAAAAACTTAAGGAGAAAATTGGAGGAACATCCAGAGCAGGAAGGTAAAAGTAAAAGGACAAGACAAAAGCCGGTTGGCTGAGTGCAAAATTGCGGCTATTTTAGCTGTTTGGGGCATAGTAAATCAAATGTGATTTTTTCTGGGGATAGTCTTTTTAAGCTTTTTCTTCTAACTTGCATTTATTTAGATGTTCTTCAGAACTGCTCTGTAAGTACGTAGTGACTGCCTCCCTTGACTGCTTCCAATTGTTACTTCCAGTCATCTATAAAATTTCTTGCTTTTGCAGCTTCACGCCTTGACCTATTCTTCTTGGATCGGGATCTATGTTAATTACTTATTTGAAATGGTAACAATTTGAGCAAATAATATAAGAGACCATTACTTATTAGAATTGTTAACAATTTGAACAAATAATATAAAAGACCACGAATGGAACCTCCTATGACAATTTCTTGTCCGAATTGGGCAGGTTATTGTGGTAAATTTTTATCACTTCTTGTTTGTTTCCATAAATTAATTCATCATGTTTAGTACACTTGCTTGCGGTACACCTGTACTGTTGTACGTAGATGTCATGATGTACTATCTCTTCCCCCTCTCCATTCTCTTGTACTCACATGTACTGCCCTTGCAACTGTCGGTTCACTATAAGATAAAAGAGTTTCTGACCATTGGAGGATCACCGCCTCCAATTCAATCATTCTATTTGGTCACAAGTGCTCAATCCTTTGCATTCTTCCTTCCCTTCCAAAGCCGTATAAAAATGTCTTATCATGTTTGTGGATTAAGACGTCTGCAATTCTTCAAATCTTGGCCGCCCATTTATAATGGAGGGCTAAAATTTGAACACGTCATCAATCATTGTGAAAATTTTACCACACCATCAATTCTTGTGAAAACCCTGGAACAACGTTTAAAAAAAACTCTTAATACCATTTGAGCCCATCATCAACCCCATGCTCACTGCTGTTCATCGTCGACCCTCTCCGCCGCATCTTTCTCTGTCACCGGCTACCATCAACCAATATACTTCACAAAAAACCCAAAAATCCTAATCTTTTTTGACCCACTAGCAGATCTCACGCCACGCCACGACACGACAAGTATGGTCCTCCCACAAGATCCACATTCCACTCGCTCCATCGGCTTTCCCAGCGAAAAACGCGTCGTCGACCGAGAAGCCGTACAAGTTTATGATCTACGGTCACACTCAATCCCTTAACCTAACTAACTAACGTGCTAGTTAAGAGATTAAGGTGAAAGGATTTGGTGTGGATCTGGGTTTTGTGTTAAGCATATGGGTTAGTGGTAGCCAGTGACGGAGAGATGCGGCAGAGAGGGGCGTCGACGAGCGATGGTGAGCATGGAGTTGATGATGGGCTCAAAGGGCTTTAAGGATTTTTTTCTTAAAATATTGTTTTAGGGTTTTTAAAAAGCATCGATGTTGTGGCAAAAAATTCATAATTGCTGATGACGTGTTAAATCTTCCATTATATTACAGGCGACTCTGGTCTCATATGTTTTTTTTTTCACATGTCCACATAAGAAAAAATGAAGGAAGAGTGATATTTGTTTCATCACGTGGTTCACAGTCGATTGAGCTACCATTTGAAAATCATTGTTTCTTCTTTTAGCAGTGCACAAAAGTACGATTTTAAATTAAATCATAAAAAATTAAATTGTTTGGAATTGTATTTTTAAAAAATTGAGATTTGAAAATTCTGTAAATCTAAGTCTTTTTTTAAAGCGCACAATTTTAAAGGCTAAACTACAATTTTAAAAGGCAAATTACAATTTCTAAACCTTTAATTGCATTTTTAAAATTCATGTTTTAAAATCGTAATTTTAAAATCGCACTTTTTAAAATCGTAATTCTAAACGGATTTTAAATGTTAGTCTTCTAATTTTTTATATGAAGTGGGAAGTTAAAATTAAATTAATGAATTATGATTTATTTACTTAATATATATATATATATATATATATAATCTTATATTTATATTTTAATTAAATCATAACCTAACAGTCAATATTATATAAGCGATGACAATTTTTAACTCAATTAGCAAACTTGATATAAGTTCAATATAAAATTAGCGAGTTAAAATTGATAAATAAACTATTTAATTCAATTAATCGAACTAAAATTAACCTATATAATTTTATTTTCCGGCTCAACTGCATTGGCATAACTTTAACCCATTGAGGATTAGAAAAGAAAAAAGACTTGTTGAACTTTAGCACCAAATGGGCTTCTCAATTCTTTTCGCCCAAGGCCCGACCATGAGACACTGCAAACGCTAATTGAAGATTCAAACGCCTCCCTCCCCCCCTGCACGTGACCCCACCCCCTCACGTGTCCACGTCCCCCCTTCCCCACCCCTTCGCCATTTCTCACTTCCAGAGAGAGAAACCAAAGCCTTCGCAGAAGAAAACACAAAAAGCTCTCTTTTTATCTCTCGGCTATTGACTCGGGGCGTGACCTGAGATCTCAAGCTCCAAACAGAGCCTAACTCTCTCACCAGCATGTGGCGGAGACTTATCTCTTCCCAGCTCAAAACCCTAGCCGCCGCCGCCCCAACCCGATCCACGTCGTTGCCCACCCGATCCCTCATTTCTCCACATGGCTCTCTCTCCAGCCTCCGCTTCTTCAGCGTCGACACCGGTACTCACCGAAACTGAATCTCCCCACCCCCTTCTCAGATCGATTTACATGTATGTGTATGTATAGGTGTGTGTGTGATGATGTGGGTTTGTTTGATTGTGTAGCGGAGGGTGCCGTAAAGAAGAGGGTTGAAGATGTAATGCCGATTGCGACCGGCCACGAGCGTGAGGAGCTTGAAGCTGAGCTTAAGGTGTTAATTTATTTTTATTTGGTTAATTGGAAAGAAATAAATGAAGATTTAGATATAGCTAAATGAAATACCTTGATGTTTTTGGATATAGTTTTTATTTAATTTTCTTTTGTCTTCGGTGACCGAATGATTGCTTTGTGGTTTCTTGTGGTTTTAGAGAGGATTCTGATTTTGGTTGGGTTGATTTTTGCAGGGAAAGCCAATTCTTGATATCGACTTTCCAGTTGGTCCCTTCGGCACAAAGGTCAGTGTCATTTCTTGCAATTTTGTGATTTTGATTACATAATGCATTGCTTAAGTTGGTTTAACAGTTGATTATAGAAGTTACTAAAATGTTTTAATCTAACATTTGGTCATCTTTGTGCCTTGAAGTGCTTGTACGATTCTTGTTGCGTTGATTTTTAATTGGTAAATCCACTCCCTAGTGTTTATATAAGCAATTCTATTGTGTTATCTCTTAACATAATCAGGATTTATGTAAAAATTACTATGTTACTATTTAGAAGCATCCTGTTATGTTTGTTCAATGATGCCCTCTTATTTGTTTTATTTTGTTTCATTGGAGCTAGAAGAATGCTATTCTTTTTTTTTTTTTTGCGAGAACATGTGGGCTGTCACAACAACATGTGGGCTGTCACAACTTCAAATCAATAAATCAATTAGTCAGAGCTTATGGGTTGGCGTTAGTGGTTTGAGGCATATAAAGGGTTTGGATTAGGAACATGCCGAGGTTCAATCATGCTCTTTTAGGTAAATGGCTTTGGTGCTATGGGCTTGAGAGAGAGACTTGGTGGAGGGTGGTGGTGGATTCTCAATATGGAAGTGCTTGAGGAGGGTAGTGTTTTAGAGAGCCCATCGGGGGCGCATGGGGTGGGTTTATGGAACAATATTAGGAGGGTTTAGGGGAAGTTTTGTTGTCATACTAGATTTGAGCTGGGATATAGATGCAAGGTTAGATTTTGATATGATCTTTTAGTGTGGGAATAAGACCCTTAAGGAAGCCTTTCCTGTTTTATTTTGTATTGCTCGTGTAAAGAATGCTTCTAGTGCTACTCTTGTGGAATTTTTGGGAGGTTCCATTTTGTGAAACATGAGCTTTACTAGAGCGGCTCATGATTGGGAGGTAAAAGCCTTTGCCTCGTTTTTCAGGGTCTTGCATTTAACAAGAGTGAGACGAGTAGGAGAGGAAAGGGGCCCGTCTAAAAAGGGTTTGTTTGGTGTTAAATCTTTCTACGGTGTCATGGGTGGTCGTGATTGTGTCCGTTTCCCATGGAAAAGTGTTTGGCAAACTAAGGTTCCGTTGAGAGTGGCCTTTTTTATTTGGTTGGCGGCTCTAGGAAAGATTTTTACTATGGGTGATTTCCGAAACAACATGTCATTGTGGTTGATTGGTGTTGCTTATGTACAAGGAATGGAGGGTCCGTGGACCATCTTTTGCTTCATTGTGTGGTTGCTTGCACCATTTGGAATGTTTTCTTTAGTTGATTTGAGTTGTCTTGGGTCATTCCTAGACGAGTTATCTATTTGTATGCTTGTTGGGGGGACGGATGGCAATACTCGGAGTGCTCCAGTGTTGAATATGGTGCATTTTGTGGTGTCTATAGAGGAAAATGAATGATAAGAGTTTTGAGGACTGGTAAAAGACTTCAAAGGAGATTAAGGTAGTGTTTGTTAAACAACACACCACCCCCACACACTATTCACTTCTTTTTTTTCAAAAAAATCAACATAAAAACATTCACACTTTTATATCACATCATTTACTTTTTACTACTATTCAAATAAAAAAATATATATACTACAAAACAAAATTTTCCCAATTTTCAATACCACTTTTTCACTTTTCTATAACAATCATTATTTTCTTTTTTAATTTTTTTTATTATGAACAGTGTCTTGAAAAAGCATTGTTGTTTAACAAACAAGGCCTAAGTCTCTATTTTTCAATACATTGTATCTTTGGACTGTTGCTTTTAGTTCTCCTTTAGTGAGTAGTTATCATGAATTTTTTGTTCTTTTTGCTCCTTCTAGTTAGGTGGTTTCTCTTGTACACTTCTTGTGTACTTGGGGTGCCATACGCTTTTAATGATATTTCAATTCCTTATAAAAAAAGAGGACGAATCACTGCTTAAATATGTTAAGTGTGTGGCATACTTTTTAGAATATTTCTTGTTGGCAAATTTTTGCCTCTTTGAAAACTTTTTAATTTTTAATTTTTATGTTAGATACATCAAAACATTGCATTTGTACTGATGTAAAATTCAATGTAGATTCCTTTTTTTATTAAGTAGATGGCTTTATTTGAAAAAAGAAATAGGTAGTTAAAACTCAATGTATGGAATATTGTATGAAACTTCTGCCTTATATGGCGAGTGTTAGATAAACGGCTGCCTGCTTCGTCATAAAGATGTCTAAGAATTGCAGGAAAAGAAGTGAAAAATTACATGACTCTTCAGTAGCATAGAAAGTTGCTTATTAGGAGTTATATTTTGAATCACATTGCACACTTAATCAGATTAATAGCCTGTTACTTGGAATACTTTGTTACTTCTGACAGCATTGATGAAATTCCTTTGTATCTTAAGAACAGGGCAAAATTTTGATTGAGAGCATTGGTGCTGTTATTTGTGGCTTTTATAGTTTATAACCTTGGTTGCTACCTGAGTAATTCTTAATAGTTAAAAATTAAAGAATCTAGCATGACTCAGATTTAATTTTTTGTCTAAGTTTCAGGTTATATTTTCTTATACCTGCCTCACTAATTTTCTGGTCTCCCTCATTTCCCCCCTGAAAAAATAAAATTATATAGATGACCTCTCAATACATTTGCTCGCATTTTATGTCTGTCCATACTATTCTTCAAAGCTTCTTTTTCTCTTCAGTAGTTTGTTTTCCCCCATTTTTTTCAGTTTTCTATCTTCGTACCCCCACTTTTCTCATTTTTGTTCTCCTTTTTTTATTTTTTCTCTGCAAGCAAAGAATGCAAAAACCTAAAACACATTACAAAGAACTAAAGCGGGAAGGATACTTGGTATTCGATAAATTCTCCTCCTCTTCTAGATTTAAACTTCTTCTTCTTCTTCTACTTCCTCTTCCTCGTCCTCCTCCTCTTCTTCTCCTCTTAGCTAATCTCATTGTATTGTGTTATTTTGGCCGGGTTATAAATAGACTTAATTACTTTAGTTGTTAACATGTGTTTGTTAGCCCCCACATAGGCCACACCCACATAGATGGACAATACAAAACTTGCTAAATTGTTATGCATTGTGATTAAGTGAAAGCAAATGCCATGTCTGTTCATGATTTTTTTTTTTCATGGGCAACATGATTTTCATGTTTTTTTTCCTAAGCACATGATGTTGATTGTTGATGCAATGGTTTTGTTCTTTTTCCTTTTCTTTTTATTTTTTCAGTTCAATTTTTTTTCCTGGAAAAACAAAACAGAAATTCAGTTACTTGTTCAATTGTTTGTCAACGAATAAATTTTGACATCTAAATCAGTTCATATTTTTTATTGCTTAACTTGTGCACAGATTTTTTTAAGTTTTATCAATTACATGAGATGAAACAATTTATTGAGAAAAACCCTGGCTCTGCCACTGGTCTAAGTTGAAGCCTTTGTTCTTGAGATAGCTTTATGAATGGATGGGGCTTCTGGCGGTTTCTCTTTCTTCATTATTGCATTGTATAGATTTGTGTATTCTTAGAGATTAAATTATAGGCACTTCTCGTGTATTATGCTGTTGTACTTGGGCCATTCCTAATTCTTTTCAATGATATGTAATAATAACTGTCCTTGGTCATATTAACAAAAATATAGAAGTTTAAGACTTCAATAAATATTGAAGTCAAATATTTTAATAGATATGGCTTTATCTATATTTGTTTCCTGGCGATCATTCTGACACATCTGACATGAATTTTCTATTATAAGAGAAGATAAAAAATGAAAAAAATTAAAATTTCTATTTGTTTCTCTCAACACAAAAAATGAGCACAAAATATAAGAAGACATTAACTACCTCATTTTCGTGTTAAGAAAAACCTCTTAAGTTACAACAATCATAAAAGGATATTATCCCTTACCAATACTAGGCGTAGGATCATATTTTTTCAATTTTATTTGGACCTTATGCCAGGTGGTTTGACATTTGAGAATTTCTATAGATCCTAAAGGTGCATTTGGTTTTTGCATAAGATTGAATTCCCTATTTCTTTTCATATATGATTTTATCTTAAATCCATTGTCTTGAATGTGGCCATTTATGAAATGGTACCATTCACGCGCTTCATAGAAGAGAGTTGAAATGATGCCATGTCATGAAATCAGAAAAATGGTTGATTTCTTCCTCTTTAATTTACTTTGGTTTTTGCCTAACGCTATAAGGATTTAAGGATTCCGTCTGATAAATAGTTTTCCTTTCTATCTTTTGCCTGTAGGAAACTCCTGCAGTTGTCAAGTCCTACTATGACAAGAGAATAGTTGGATGCCCTGGAGGTGAAGGTGGTAGGTGCCTCTTTATGTTTCTTTTATTCTCCTTTTCTTTTGTATACACAAATACTTCATCTCCCTTTTATCGAAGAATAAAAGTATTTCATTTATTAATGTACATCTCGTGTGATTTTCTTGCAGAGGATGAACATGATGTTGTCTGGTTCTGGCTGGAGAAAGGCAAGCCGCATGAATGCCCAGTGTGCTCACAGTATTTCGTGGTAAGTAGATTGTTGAATTTGGATGAACTGTTTATTGCTAGGACCTGATCTGGAGTAGACGGAAGTGATTCAGGATTTAGATATGGAGTTGTACTGTAAATGTGGATCCAGATGCAATAGATATAAATAGGCACACCAACTCTAATGCACACATCCTCCACCATTTTATATTTAAAGCAAGCTAGTGGAAACCCATACTAAGACTAAGTGCACAGAAAAACTTGTATATGGATTTCCGTCAAGGGTGAAAGCTTCTGGATTACTTGGTAATTGGTTTTGGCGGATGGGGTCAGTTACCCGTAGGAGTTTGATTAACGGTGAGGATTATTGTACAGTATGCATTTGCAATGTGCAATTAATCTGAGTAAAGTTCTCTTACGTTAAAAAACCTTGTATATGGATTTATACTTATAAGCTGTGACTTGGAAAAGCTCAAAAGAACTAAATGCACAGAAAAACTTGTATTGTGCGTCAGTAAACCGGTTTGCTTTCTTTATTACTTTGTACATAGAAAATACCCAGTTGGTTTCAGCATTGCAGAATATCTCTAATTACTTCATCTATTGTTCACAGTTGGAAGTTGTGGGACCTGGAGGACCTCCAGATGGACACGGCGATGATGATCATCATCACTAATTGCAGCCTGCAATTTTACTGCTCGAATAAAAATCGGGGGAGATGACAAAGACAATTTGCAGTACGCGTCGCTTTCAGAATTCAGAAGCTTTGAGTTTTGTTTGTTTTGGTTGGTCCTTAGCTCTTGTGGGTTTTGCTTTTGCAACGTTTTAGATGGAATGTTTACTGTGGTAATATAGACACAGTCTGGTCATCTGTTGGAACAACGGAACCTGTTAGGATTTCTGGTATGCATTAATTGCCAAATAATTGATGGCTACTGCTTGATTCTTTTCCTTGAAGTGGAATGGTACAACTTTTTGTTTTTCCTTCCTCTGGTCAACAACAGAAGACGCACATCATCCAATAAAAGAAAAATAAATAAATCTAGTGTAAGCCTGTTTTCACTCCAATTTTTCAGAGTAACTTTTTTTTTTTTTAATTTTAATTTTATTTTATGTAAACATGCTCTTAGACTCATTTGATGTAATAAAGTATTACTGTTGTACTTGCATTTGATGAAAGTCCAAGTCTTCTTATAAGGTAACAGTTTGAGCTGTAAATAGAGTCTGAATTGTGTTATTGCTTTTGCTGATTATGCTAGCAAACGTGTTTAAAGCATAATCATTATTAACGGTGTGGAAAGTGGAATCTCAGATTTTTAACATCTAGATAAGAAAAGCTTGGTATGGATGTTATATATGAGTCGAAATTTATTTCATTTTTTTAAATTTCGTTGCCAAACGATTTCTATGGGAATAAAATTACGCGGAAAATGAAACCATATTTTAGGACCAAGGTCTCAAAAAGAAAGAAACCGTAGGGTTAAGGCTTAGGCTTGAACCTATTTTATGAAGAAATTTCTCCAAGAAAGGTTGGGAAATGTCGTAAATGTTTAAGTTAGGATCAACTTCTAATTAAGGGTTATGCACTTAACATAGTGCTGAAGTAGTTGATCCCTATTGTTTAGTTTTTAACAATTCCTGCCTGCTTTAAATAGTGATTCTTACCCCCCTTTAAATGAATTAGGATCTTCTCCTGTTTAAGGATTTGTTTGAGTGTGGGTTTGATAGGTCTAAAAGTGCGTTTAATACTTAAAAAGTCCGTTAAAAAAAAAAAAAAAAAATTGAAAGCCCTTTTAAGAGTCCAAAAAACTTAAAAATGGCCAAAACGTACTTTTGACAAAATCTTAAAAATAAAGCTTTTGTCAAAAAGTATTTTTTGACTTAAAAACTGTATTTCTCAAACGCAATTCAAACATGCTTTAAATGAACTCAAAAATATTAATTTAGTTATATTTGAGGGGTATTTTTGTCCCCTCAAAAAGTAAAAAGATCAAAATATCCCTAACATATAACAAAGTGGATATTTTCTCGTTCAAATGATCTGGAGAGGGTCTTGTTCTCTTTTAAGATGTGTTTTAATTCTATGACTACTGCTTTCTGATTATGCAATTATGAATAAATACTTTAAATGTTTAACCATGAACAATCCCTACCTCTTTGAAGTGCTTTTTATTCTAAATATTTATATTGACATGCTTTTCTAAATTGTTGTAAATATCAAAATGTTTTACAAATAAGCACAACGAGAGCTGTAATTGCAGCAAGAAGCACAAAGAGACTGGGTCATCTAGACTCTACATCCGCAGAAGCCGTGGGAGCGTTCTTTGCTGCAAGTTTTTCTCAAGAAGTAGGAATTCAGCTCCTAATATTGGAGGGGATGCTTTAATAGTAGTGAAGGCCGTGTCAGATGGAAAGGGATCCTCTCTATTTCACATTTAGTCAAAAATGTTGTACATAGTTGTCATTCTTTTAAATGATGAGAATAATATTGTCTCATATTTTAACACTTTTTTGCCTAAATGACTCATCTCTATTTCAAATGAAATGGAGAGGATTCCTTTCCGTAGGGCTATACACGAGTCGAGCTCGGGCGAGCTAGGATTGTTTAAGCTTGGCTCATTTAAAAATTTTACGAGCTCGATTTCGAGCCGAGCTTCAAAATTTAAGCTTGGCTCAGCTCCTAAGGAAAATTCCTTGTGTGAGCCGAGCTCGAGCTCGCCTAGTAGGCAAGCCGAGCCAGTCGAGTCGAGTCGGGCCCGCTCAGCTAATTCAAACTTAAAAAAAAAAAAAAAAA
>NC_081547.1:20429466-20429662 GCF_901000735.1 Corylus avellana
ATTGGTGTGGGACACTTATGAGCAAACAAATACAAGGAAAATCAAAAAGAGTTTACTCTTAACACTTAATAGTAGCAAAAAAAATGTTTAATATATATGGTTAATAATACTAATATATGAAATTGGCTTTGATAAAAAAAAAATTAAAAATTAAAAAAAAAAACCGTTTATTCTATATACAAATTATCTAACACAC
>NC_081547.1:20429682-20429859 GCF_901000735.1 Corylus avellana
CTCTCTATATATATAACTAGACCAATTAACTAATTAGTTAAATTAGTTTCATACACACAATACACTAGTTAACTATAAATAGTTATACACTATATGACTACATTATTAATATTTTAACTATATATCTTTATTATTTGTGCTACATACTATATAAGCATAAATATTATTTATAATATA
>NC_081547.1:20429879-20470518 GCF_901000735.1 Corylus avellana
AAAAAAAAAAAAAAAAAAAACTAACTTGGCTCAGTAAGAGAGGCTTGCATATTTTTTATATATTACTTAGATGAGAAAGATTTTTTTCTTTTTCCATGTGGGACAACCGGACAAGGTAACTATTATTGTAAGAGATGTGTGCTTGATTTTATTTTATTGGTGTGGGACACTTATGAGCAAACAAATACAAGGAAAATCAAAAAGAGTTTACTCTTAACACTTAATAGTAGCAAAAAAAAAATGTTTAATATATATGGTTAATAATACTAATATATGAAATTGGCATTGATAAAAAAAAAAATTAAAAAATTAAAAAAAAACCGTTTATTCTATATACAAATTATCTAACATATATATATATATATTAATCAATTAGCTCTCTATATATATAACTAGACCAATTAACTAATTAGTTAAATTAGTTTCATACACACAATACACTAGTTAACTATAAATAGTTATACACTATATGACTACATTATTAATATTTTAACTATATATATATATATATATATATATATACGAGTCGCGCTAATAAGTGAGTCGAGCCCTTATACGAGTATGTTCACGAACTTTAAACGAACGAGCCAGGTTTTATACGAGTTTGTTTCGTTTAATAATCGAGTATAGTTTTGTGTCCATGAGCAGCTCATTTAAGCCGAGCTTTATCGAGCCGATCCCGAGCAAGCTCACAGGTAACTTTGTTCGTTTATAACCCTACCTTTTCGTGTGAGATGAAGTTGCCAATGGAACCCGTTTTGGTCACATAGTGAAGGACATGTGTCGGGTACCCAAGTCTCCACAAGGCCGGCAATGTGTTTTTGTAAGTAGAACTGGTAATATGGCCGCCCATTCATTTGCTTTGTTTGGCCGAAGGAAACTCCTGAATGAATATGTAATATTATTATGATGGAGAAATATGTTCTATCTTTGATTGATATATGAAAGTCCACTCAATTTTTCTCAAAAAAAAAAAAAAAAAAAGTTTGACACTCACTTGAGAAGTGCTACACTTCCCAAGTCTTTTTTTTTTTTTTTTTTTTTTCTCAAAAGTTAGTTCCCAAATGATGTGTCACTGTTACATGAGATTTATTATTTTGGAAAATATGTCATCAACTTATGAGATGGTGACACAATTTGAACTAACTTTTAGACAAAAATAAAAAATAGAAAGTGTAGCATTTCTCCCATTCACAAATGGATATGTATGCTAAGTATGAAAGAGAATTTCTGTCTCCAAGGGGTAACTCAATCGGCTATAGACCACGCCTCATGAAGCGGAGGTTACTAATTCGAATCTTCTCTCCCCTTTCCCTTGTGTAGACAACTGGACATAAAAAATAATAAAAAATAAAAAATAAAAATTCCAAACAAAGAAAGTTTCTATTTAAAAAAAGCTTCTATGTAAAGGTGTATATTTTTGGGAAAGTTTCTTTAAAAAGGAAAGTTTTATGTAAGGACAGGATACCCCTATACACATACACATGTGTTGTGCTAAATACTACATAAATTAATAGATAATATTTAGTACGTTTTAACTCGCAAGTGCACAATATCAAAACAATAGTATAGCGCAGCAAGTACGAGGTCGATCCCACGAGGATTGTGATTTTGTTTTGAATTAATTAAAATATCAAATTGTCATAGATTTGATATTAAGAAAAATAAAAAGATATAAAGATAAAGTAAAGGTAAAGGCAGGGCTTTGATATCCACCACTAATCATACTTAGATAATATAACAATATGCCAATGCTTTGATTATGTTATGCATATCTAATGTTTGTCAACCTAAGGGTATGGTGTATACTCCTTAAGCTATAGATTTCCCTAAGCGACGAGTTAGGCATGGCGTATACTCTAACTCTTTTCTTTTATAAGGGATTTAGCATGGTGTATACTAAGTTGTTCTTTAGGAAAGCATATATTCTATGAAAATCAACAAACACATGAGGCCTAGGGCATGGGCGTATACTCTCGGTTCCCCATGTTGATTAACCCGAAAACCGCGGTGTGGGTTCTTTTGTAACTTTTATTAAACCCAAGACTCGGCCATCCAAATTGATTTAACTAACAAGTTCATACCACATGCATATGTTGATCAGGCACACACATATGAGGAATTCATGCAAGCAGATATTAATCAAGTTAAATAGCATAACAAGATCATTACAAATGCGCCAATATTGAAATATTAAATAAGCACAATTAGGGCTTCAATCTAGCCCTCCTAAAGAGTTAGTTACACATAATGAAAATAAAACTACAAAGAAAAGGGAAAGAAAGAACTGAAAACAGCTCCTAGAAGTAGCCTCCAAATTCCTCTCCCCAAGTTGTGTCTCTTCCAAGGATGTCTTTAATTGTGAGCTTTAGAGGTTTATTTATAGGGCTTAGGAGAGTCCTAGAAGCTCTAGTAATCCTAG
Source organism: Corylus avellana (assembly GCF_901000735.1). Classification (NCBI taxonomy): domain Eukaryota; kingdom Viridiplantae; phylum Streptophyta; class Magnoliopsida; order Fagales; family Betulaceae; genus Corylus; species Corylus avellana. Next base: position 20,432,302 of record NC_081547.1, read on the forward strand.
AAATTTCGGAGATTTAAGTCCAAGTCTAATTAGGAAAAAGAAAACCTAAGTCCAAATCGGAATAGGATTCGCCCAGAATTGCAGTTTCATCTTGCGGTGTGATTTTGGCCTTCCGTCACTCCGAATTGGGAAAATTTTATTTCACAATTATTTGTAAAATTTTGAGTTAGATTTCCAATGCCGCTTGAATCACCTCAATCGAATATTTAATCTGAAAGTTATGGTCAAAATACTGAGAGGTATGCAGAATCCAATTTTGCTCCAATCCGATTTTGACTATTATTTGAGAAATTTCGATTTACTCCTTTCCTTTATTGGATTAGACTTAACCATGATTGGTTAAGCTTAACCATATCTTCTGGGTCTTCCAAATTTGCCCTTTAAACTTGAATTTTTCCAGAAACGCTTTCTTTTCTTCCAAAAACCTATAAAACAAAGAAAATACAAAAAAGAAGTAAAATGACATAAATTAACCAAACTAAAGGATTAATACATGTAAGTTAAAGGCTAAAAATATGAATATTTTGACACTTATCACATCCCTAAACTTACATATTGCTAGTCCCTTAGCAATACAAAACTAAAAACAGGAATGGAAAAACAGAAAACAAAAGATAAATCCATCTTTCGTGGGGTGTACGATTGCATTTAGCGTATGCAACAAGCCTTTTAAACCCCTAGGAATTCCCTAGTGGACGAGTGAAGTCTCGTGAGGGTTTTCCATAAATGTTACTCACAAACATCATGCACAGTTCATGTTATTTCAAAAATTAAAGCATCACTTTAAGATCATAATTTTCATTCATAAGCAAGCTTAAAAAGATGAACTTCATCTTCACAATGAATTGGAATCTCAAAATTCAATTACTTACAAAGGACATGCTAAAACATCTCAAGTTTGAAAACAGTGTAAAGTGAACTAGCACAGAATTATGAGGCTTCTAAATCTTTCCAATATGCAATGTCTCCATATCTCAAAATTCATTAGAATCCCTATTAGAATGAACAACCATGGCATTTTTTTTTTTTCGTCAGGTTGTGCAATGTTGGTTCCCTTAAGCTTTCTATTTGACCCTTGTAGCGAGTGTTAAGTCAATGACTCCCAAACCAGATGGTTTTAGGGCATTAGGTGTAAAGACACCCCTAAGGACCTATTAACTCGAGTCAAAAAGGAAACAAAACCATCTAACCATGACATTGATCAAATCAACAATTTTCACCTTTTGACGTGAACACTCAATGCTTTTTGGCAAAAAGTCCAGTTACTCAGTGAAAAGCCATCAATGATCATTTATTTCACATCTTTTTTTTTTTTTTTTTTTTTAATCACTATATATATGCCAAGGTATCCATCTAATAAATCATCAAGTTTCACCCAAGACATAGAAACACTCACATCAGACGTCATGTCATACCACACAAATTATGTGCTAATGTGCTTGTATAAGATTAGATCAAACATGTGAATTCTCAACTGTCCTAAGCAAGTAACCAAACTGAAAAACTCAATTATCAGATCATGTGTTCAAAATTTTAAGCTCACCGATGAATTCAAATCACAATTTTTAAGATCAACCAAAATTTTAAGACAAACACGAACATGCATTATATATATATATATATATCGAATAAACAACAAACACACAAATAACATGAAATTGGGACAAAGTGTGTGTAAACAACACGTGTGCCCATACCTCCAAACTTAAATGACACATTGTCCCCAATGTGTCTAAGTAAAGAAAAGAATGTATCCGGGAGATGGTCGATATGATTTTGGAAAGCATGGCTCATTGCACACCCCCAAACTTGAATCGAAGCACACTTGTCCCTGCAAAATAAGAAAACACACAAACAAGTAAAAAGAAACAAAACTAAAGATAAATAAAAAGATTAACTTAAAACACACTAAACAAAACAAAATAAAAAGATAACTATGGGATGCTGCCCAAGTGCGCTCAATCGCAGTCGCGCAGTGGAGTGCATGTGTGGGTGATGCGCGCTCCATCGCACCTAAGGTGCGTTCGATCGCACTAACATAATGTACAACAGCCAAAAGTCGGTTACTGTGCTCGATCGTACTCAGGGTGCGCTCGATCGCAGTAACATAATGCAATGAAACCACAGGTGGAGACTTGCACTCGATCGCACGCAGGTTGCGATCGATCGCAGTAACAAAATGTAAAAACATGACAAAAAACTTAAAACACTAAAACACCAAAGTAAAATAAAACACAAAGGAAAACAAAATCAAAACAAAAGGATATGCTATGGGGTGCATCCCATGAGCACGAAGTTTAACGTCTTCAGCCAGACTGTGGCGCTTTAAACTTAAAGCACCAGTCTTTTCTTCTCTTGCACCAAAAGGAATGAATCTTTTCTGTTGCAAGGTGCTTCCAATTGTCTATAGATCGGGGAGGACCACTCTGAGTTTCCTCAAACAGTTGCTCATCCGGTGGGGAATCATGAACTGGAATAAAGTAAGAAGAAAACTCAGGGAGCTTTTCTATCTCAATGTCCTCAATTTGCTCACGTGGTAGCTCTAACAGACTTCTCTCTTGGCCTCTTGGTAATTCGAGAATAGGAGCTAATATTGAAGAAGTCTCAGTGCTCTCTTCCTTTTCCCGATGTGGTTCCTCTAGAACCTTAGGTTGCCCCTCCTTCCTCTCTTCCACCTTGTTGTTCTCAGGAGTTGAATCCAATAAGGCCTCAGCTTGCTCACGTATCACATCAAGGTCCAGATCAAACTCAAATTGAGCAAAGTATTCTGCCAATGGATCCTCCAGACTTGGCTCACTAAACATCTCAGCTTGCTTGAGGAACTTGTCAAGATCTAGGTCACATCCAATTTGATCAAAACGCTCTCCCACTGGATCCTCAAGACTTGGCTCATTAGAAGTTTCAACATACTCAAGTAGCTTGTCCAGGTCTAGGTCACCTCCAAATTCATCACAGTGCTCTTCCAAAGGGTCCCAAAGACTTGGCTCACAAAAAATTTCCTCAACAATTTCTTCATTCTCAGGTGTGGTGGTTGTTTGCTCATGATAATAAATGCACTCTTCCTCCATGTATTGTCCATTGGGATTTTTCATCATCTGATTTTGACACTCTTTTTCTTGGTATTGTTGACGCCAGTTGATGGGAGATGCCCTCAGCTCCCTCGTCAATTTTTCCATTTGTACTTCTAGTCTTTGAATGGACTGCTCATGCTTGGCATTGGTTTGTTTTTGATCAGTCATGAACTGCTGTTGAGAAGTCACCAGGGTGTGTATCATATCTTTCAGTCTATTCAGCCTTGACTCTTGCTCCTGATTTGCAGACAAAGGACACGTTTCAGTAGAATGATCAAAACAAGAGCATGTGGCACATACCTGGAATTGGGTGGCTGGTTGATTGGGAGAGAAGTTCAGACTAGCCATGGAATAAGTATATTCAATGTCTTTTGCATGGCAACCATCTGATCTTGTACTGGTGGATCGAAATGAGAAGAATATGAATGATTTTTAGGAGCTTGAGCTTGCCATGAAAGATTGGACTGTTTGCTTCATGTTGGGTTATAGGAATCAAAATAGTTATCTTTCCCCGGTCTAGAGAACGATGTGTTCTTATGCCCATTAATTTTGTTAGATAATATAACAATATGCCAATGCTTTGATCTTGTTATGCATATCTAATGTTTGTCAACCTAAGGGCATGGCGTATACTCTAATTCTTTTCTTTTTTAAGGGATTTAGCATGGTGTATACTAAGTTGTTCCTTAGGAAAGCATATACTCTATGGAAATCGACAAACACATGAGGCCTAGGGTATGGGCGTATACTCCCGGTTCCCCATGTTGATTAACCCAAGGACCGCAGTGTGGGTTCTTTTGTTACTTTTTAACCCATGACTCGACCATCCAAATTGATTTAACTAACTAGTCCATACCACATGCATATGTTGATCAGACACACACATATAAGGAATTCATGCAAGCAGGTATTAATCAAGTTAAATAGCACAACAAGATCATTACAAATGCGCCAATATTGAAATATTAAATAAGCATAATTATGGCTTCAATCTAGCCCTCCTAAAGAGTTAGTTACACATAATGAAAATAAAACTACAAAGAAAAGGGAAAAAAAGAACCGAAAACCGCTCCTAGAAGTAGCCTCCAAATTCTTCTCCCCTAGTTGTGCCTCTTCCAAGGATGTCTTTAATTGTGAGGCTTAGAGGTCTATTTATAGGGCTTAGAAGAGTCCTAGAAGCCCTAGTAATCCTAAGAATTTCGGAGATTTAAGTCCAAGTCCAATTAGGAAAAACAAAACCTAAGTCCAAATCGGAATAGGATTCGCCCAAAATTGCAGTTCCATCTTACGGTGTGATTTTGGCCTTGCGGCGCTCCAAATTGGGAAAATACTATTTCTCAATGATTTGTAGAATTTTGAGTTAGCTTTCCAATTCTGCTTAAATCACCTCAATCGGATATTTAAGCTGAAAGTTATGGTCAAAATACCGAAAGGTATGCAGAATCCAATTTTGTCTCTAATCTGATTTTGACTATTATTTGAGAAATTCCGATTTACTCATTTCCTTTATTGGATTAAACTTAACCATGATTGGTTCCGCTTAATCATATCTTCTAGGTCTTCCAAATTTGCCCTTTAAACTTGAAATTTTTTCAGAAACGCTTTATTTTCTTCCAAAAACCTATAAAACAGAGAAAATACAAAAAAGAAGTAAAATGACATAAATTAACCAAACTAAAGGATTAATACATGTAAGTTAAAGGCTAAAAATATGAATATTTTGGCACTTATCAACATGCTAAGTTATATGATTATTGAAACTCTAAGGAACTAAAGAATGGATGAGGTGGAAGAATATTTTAAGAAAAGTTTTAAGACATTTGGCCCAAGTATTAAAAAGGAAAGGTATGTGGAGTACACCACACTCAGGTAACATCTACATGAAGGTATGACCATGACTAAGCTTGTCACACCGAATGCACCTAAAAGTTAATAAGCTAGCTAAGGCGTACCTACGCCCATGAGTGTTGCCAGATCCTCGTAGGTTGGATCCCACAACCCCATGCATACGAAACATAATAATATGGGAAACCATAAGTAACAAGTAAAAAGACAAGCTTTTATTCATTCAAGAATCATGATTTATGTTAAGATTGATGAAAGTAGTTGATGTATGAAATCTTTTTTATAGAACTTGTTCACACAGTTTGCCATCGATTTGGGCTGTTCGAAGCTAGCATAAAAATTTCCTTCCTTTTTCTATTCAAAAGTTGTCTCTCTTTTTCATTTACAAAATTTTTCCTACTTATATTTGTCTTTCTTGGGATTTGCGCACTAACCACACTAAAGCTCGACACGTGTTGCATGGGGATCTGAGGTTGAGCAAGCATGTAAGGTCTGCCAAACTTCCATACGACCGTGACGACCTTTCACTACAAAAAATTGCATTTTTCTTGACCATCCATTTTTGACGTGTTAAGACTCTTAACACGTCGCTAAAGTTTAGTGTCAAGGTGTCAAAACTGGAAATTTTTTGACGTGTATTTTTTGAAACTGCCACGTCAAAAACTTTATTGAAGTGGTAATATTGCCATGTCGCCTTTTTTATTGACTTGGTAATATGCCACATCAATAAATTTTTTGACGTGTCAAATAGTACCACATCAAAAAAGAAGGTGATGTTGCAATATCGCCACGTCAAGAAAGTTTTTGACATTGCAATTTCGGCATGTTTTTAAAGTTTAAAAAATTATTAAAAAAAATAATAATAATTTTTTTAAAAAAAAGTTTTTTTTTTTTTTTTTTCAGGAATTTTTTTTACTCATGAAATTTCTCAGAGCCGTGCTTGGTTGCTGAGAAAACATCTTAACTAAGACTAATAAATTTTCTTTAATAATTTTCCACGGTTAAGGATGGAAAATTGCAACTAAAACTAATAAATTTGAATTTTACATGCTTTAAACTTAAATCAACAGAAAAAATGAAACTAAATAATTGTCTTCTTTTACTTTGCAGCATTTTCTTGGAGATCAAACAGACCAAACATGAAAAATGCAAAAAATTGTCTTGTTTTACCGATTGTGAGATTGTAGTGCCGGAGAGAAGCAAAAGAAGCAGAAAATGCAAGCATACTGAAAAATCAACCTAAAAAATAAAACCAAGACAATCAGAAAAATCAGTTTCAGAAAAATTTCAAAAACCCAAACTCATCAGCAAATAAAAATTCAAAATCCGAAACCCAGCAGAGAAAAAAAAAAAAGAAAAAAAGAAAAAAAGAAAAGAAAGTAGTAGATCTTCTATTCTCTTTTTCTTCATATTTTCTCCTTTTCCTTTTCTTCTTCCCATCTGAGAGAAGAGGGAGCTGGGGGATGGGTGTGCAGAGAGAAAAGGGAGATAAAGAGAGGAGATCAGAGAGAGAGTGGGGGACAAAATAAAAGAAGAGGGAAAACGTTAAATAAAGAGAGATTTGCGCGCATGCAAGGAGAAAGAAAGAGGGAGAAGAAAAAAAAAGAAAATGAGGCAATTGGCTCGCGCCTTTCCGATGGAGTTTACTGACGTATTCACAGGTGACACGTCAATACTTTATTGACGTGCCATGTCAATTAGTGGCGTGCCACATGTGACACGTCAATAATTTCTTGACGTGTTACATGTGGCACGTCAACAAATAAAAAAAATTAATATATTCTTAATATTTTCTTGACGTGCCACATGTAACACGTCAAGAAATTTTTTTTATATTATTATATTATTTTCCTAAACACTAATTAGTGTTTATAAGAGAAAAAAGTCATCATATCATTTTTTATTTTCTCTTGCATATGTTGTAATTATTTCAACACCCAAGCTAAATTCCTACCATAGATGAAAGGTCTAAATAAGTAGGATTTTGTTTAAGTATTGTCTATAGTTTTTTCAATGGTCTAGATTTGATTTTACTATCGCTATTTTTTTCATAAGAAACTTGGTATTATGATGTAGGACGTTCTCTCCCTACACTGGGGGAAAAGTTTCTCCTTACACTGGGAGAAAAGTCCCTCTATACCAGGACATTAATTCAGGGAGAAATTTCTCTCTCAACCGGGACTACTTGTCCCTCGGGCTCAACGACTATGATATAATTATAGACATAAATAGGGTATACCAATTAAATTTTGTTACATAATATTTTTTTTATAATTAATTAATTAATTGAAATTGAAATTCCGTTATTGACGTGTGAAATAATGGCACGTTAATAATTTTTGACGTGTTAAAATAGCACTTCAATCATTTTTGACACGTCAAAAATTATTAACGTGTCATTGTGACACGTCAACCATATATTGGCGTGTCAGTTTAACACGTCAATAAAAGGTGACGTGTCAAAATGGCACGTCAAAATTTTTTGACATGTCATTTTCACACGTCAAACATTATTGACATGTCGAAATGACACTTCAATCAAGAGTGACGTGGCATGATTCGCCACGTCACTAATGGATATAATTTAAATATTTTTTTATTTTTAAATTGAATTTAAATTTACAACATGGCAAAGATTGCCACGTTGCTATTTATTGACGTGTAGAGTTTGATGTGGCACTTTTTGCCACGTCAAAAATTAGTGACATGGCAAAAAGTGGGTTACTGTAGACACGTCAAAAAATTTTCCTTTTTTTGTAGGCTGTGTTTGGTAAAGGAGTGGGCTGGACCGGACCCAAAATTTCAAAAAATTATTCTCAAAATCAACCCCAACATTCTTACTTTTTACATCACATCAATAACTTTTTATTACTATTCAAATAAAAAAATCACTACTAAACAAAAATTTTCACTTTTTTATACAAAACATTCTTACTTTTTTTCTCTCACATCAATCAAATCTGCTACAGTTCTGGCCTACTTCTTAAGTCCACTCCTTTGCCAAACATAGCTGTAGCGTTTCCGGATACGGTAGGGATTTGATGGGACGTGGACGTAACCGAATCCGTCTGACGTGACAACTAGTTTACTTTGATTGGACATCTACTTTTTCTCTTATCGAAGCTGGTAGAGCTTCGCTTTGGCGAACCCGTCCTGTGACGACGATGTTGGACTTGGATCGAGCTTCGCTCGAAGGTCTCGAAGCTCGTCCAGGTGATGTGCATGACCTGTGAACCCCGATCTTGGTTGTCGAGACTGAACGTCAATGTTTTACTGTCAAAGGCAAGTACAACCTTTGGCGACAACCGCATGTCCGACCTAAAGTACTTTGGCCTTGCAAGTGGTTTGGGCTTTCTACGACATGGGTTGTTTCAGGTTTGGCGATCTTCTTAATTGGCCGGACCTTGGTCCAACAGAACTTATGTTTTATTTGTAAGAATTCAATATATAATTAAATGCTAATTGATAATAAAATTAGCAGCAGAATGACTAATTATATAAATACCTCTAACCATGCTTTACACAAGCCAATTGAAGAACAGTTTCACAGAAACAAAATCTGGAAAACTAAAAAATATTGAGAGGTTCTTCTGACCTATGCCTACCAGTGAGTGCCAATTGATGGAATACACATGCCTTATTTATAGGTAGGTCAGGGACCCTCAATTAGAGCTGTTACCTTAATTATTCCTCCCATCAAGGAATAACAATCAAATAAATAATCAATACAGCTAATTGATTCCACAAAATAAAATCAGTAATGAATTAAAATATTTGTGTCCACAAGAATTAAATCGACAATTTAATTCAAAATATTTGATTTTATAGAATAAGCTTTAATTGGAATAAATCACTGAACACCGTAATTATATATATTTTATAATTACAATAATATATGTGACATAAGGGACATACTTTAAACGAAATTTCTTACATTATTTAGAAAGATTAAGAAAAAAATAAGTTCATCAAGAAAAAATTATGTTATATGTCATATGTTATCTAAGATGCTAACTTTTTTCTTACAAGAATTTTAAACCAACTGTTTTTAATTGGTTGGGAATGTTAATTACTTGATGAGCCTTTTGTTCACTTTTAGTTTTTTCCCTTTTTCCAAGAACTGATGCAACCGAGATAGGAGGTCGAGATGTAACATGCACCATGGGTTTAAAACACAAGCCACAAGTATAAAATATATGAATTTTCCACGTGACTCTGCTACTTAATTTCTAAAATACTCGTAGTGGAAATAACTTGCAAACTCAAATCTATTTCATAATTTTTCTTAAGATGCACATATATATTATTGTGTACATGTGGAGAGAGAGAGAGAGAGAGAGAGAGTAGGGCTAAGAAGTTTGCGCCACGTGTGGAATTGGTGCTTAGTGATTGGGTCCTTTTTTGTGATGAGCTCCATCTTCTACAATGCATTGTAGGATACATCCCAAGATACAAATATTTTGAATCCTTTCTGAAACCTCTTTCTTCAAGCATTTGTTTGCGCAGAGATTAAAACAATTAGTATCATATACCCAGAAAGGCACAAATTCATTGGCTTGAACTATAGTTGTAAACACCATCATCATCATCATCATGCATCAAACCAACTTTCCTGCTCCAACTTCAAAATGATTTTTTGTTACTGAAAAACTCATTACAACCCATCATCACTTAGGGTTTCAAAATGACAAAACCTTTTGAGTCGACGATGGATTATATGATTTCTCCTCCTTTCAATATTTAAAGGAGTTGTACGTACAAAAGTCTGTCCACGCAGCCTACCTGCTCTTCCCGTATCAGAGTATTTGGGACTCTTCTCTTACACCAACTTCACATGTACTGTTCAATCCAAATTAAAAATGCAAAAAGAGGCAATATCCCTTTACGGAATTAAAAGGCAAACAAATTAAAAAACTATAATATCTTTATAAACTGATTTGGTTTTGAAGTGACCAAATTAAAAATTATGATTTAAACGCAAAAAAATAAAACAAAAAACAAAAAATACAGAAGTGTTTTGCAATATTTTTTGTTTTTTTGTTTTATAATTTTTCCTTTATACCTCTTCGTACTTTCGTGCACATCCAAAAAATAAAAAATCCAAATACTCAAACCCACTTCGTAGTCAAGAAGGTGGAGAGAGAAAATCAGTTTTTTTTTTTTTTTTCCTGCTTTATTTTTGTTGGTTTATATAAAGATATGTCTTAGAAAAATGACATTTTGGTAGGGGATGAAATTAAACTGTCCATAGAGAGAGAGAGAGGGTTTGGAATATATACAAGTTGATTTGAGATTGTGACAAATAACTTTAATAACACAGAGAGCATAACAGAGTTGGGGGAGGGAGTTACGACTCCCTCCTCTCCGCCCCCTTTCTCTTTCCCCCTTCCCCCTCCATTTTCCCGCCTCCACCATAGATCGATCAAGGCGCGTATGTCAATGGTTCTCAGGGTGCTTTTTAGCTGGGCGTGGCTGGCCGACGGTGGTGCGTGAAATGCGTGAGGGTGTGTTGAGTTTTGTTATTGTATTTTCGTTGTTTTTAAATAAAAATTTATTCTCTCTAGATTTGCTTCTATTAGCGATATATGGGATGAAGTTTTATTCGTTTTCTTAGGTTTTGTTTTCACGAATCCTTAAGAATAACATAATTAGTTTTCAGTCGGTCTTTTGTTTTTTTATGATTCATTTTTTATAAGCAAACCATAAATCGATGATGGAGAAGTTATCAAGCATAAAGAAGAATTGTCACTTTGGTAAAGGCAACGAAGGTGATTGCGATTGATAAAGCAGTAGTAAAAAAAAAAAAAAAAATAGGGAGAGAATCAAGGACCTAGAATCATGAGAATTTGCTGTAGATCTAAAACTGATTGAAACGGTGACTTTTCATAGATATTGTCTTATAATAGCCCGAGAGGCTATTGTGTATGTTATAGATAATGTTTGAGTTGTGACGATTCCAAATTATATCTTTAGCATTGTACGAAGCATTTTTCCCAATTTGATTATTATATCAATAAAGAGAGAATTCGTTCAAAGAAAAAAAAAATTATTCATTATAAATAAACAATCACAAATTTAAGAATTGTATCACTTGCAATGCCTAATGTTCTTACTCTTTGGCCTGAGTGATAATATTCTATGTTGGACTCATGAATTTTATATGGGCTCTCTCATATTAATCTCAAATTACTAGTAATTGTGGTAGCTAATTGTTATAGATATGTATGTTCCCCTTTAATTTGTTTTTTGTAAAACCTCTTATTTGAATAAAGAAAGATATAAATTAAATATAAATTCTTTATATATATATATATTTTAGTTCTTTTTACAAAGCTAATTAATAGTAAAGCTGGAATATGAGACATGAGACCATTGCCTATTATTAGTAAGGCATATCTGAAATGCCATTCTAGTATTTTTTTTTTTTGGCCCCCCAAAAAGGTTTTAACTTGTAAATGAAGCAGCAAGCAAAATGAAATCAATTACGTCAAATATGTCCCCACGAGAATCGAAGGAGAATCGATTCCAAGGCTGCCATCCCAGTATTACCCTATCATGAGAAACGTATGACGTCATGCTTCTATTCCATTCATATTTCTTCGGAATTATGAGGAAAGGGACAACTCCATGCAGGAATTTTCATTATTCCCTTCCCACATGAATCATCCTTTTTCTTTCATTTCTTTTTTTATATTTTTTTCACTCATTTTTTTTTCCACATTTTTTATCATAATTATTTTTCACTGGCATAAGCGAACCAGTATAAAATGAGTATAATAATGAGTGTTGAGAATAATATTACGCGTATATTATGACAGATCTATGAAAGCTTTCGGTGACCTATTTTTGTTAATTTTTTTTTTTTTTTTTTGGTCTTTTCAATTTCTTATGGGTTAATAACTTTTTTGGTACCTGGATGTTAAGGTTTTTCATTTTTTCTCCATAGGTTTTAAAACGTTACTAATCTAGAACCTCACACATAGGAAAAGACAGAATTAATACCTCTGTTATTTTCTGTCAGTCCCAATTAACGGAATTCCACGTGTCACTCCCACAATACGCCACGTGTCCTAAAATTTTTTTAAAAAAATTAAACCTAAAAAAAAAAAGGCGCTCTCCTGCCTCCTTTCTCCTTCTCCCTCGTCGTCTACCCAACCCTCCTCCACCTCATCACCGATCCTTTCCCCAAAAACACCCAAGTCCTCCTTCATGCCCACCATTTTGATTTCCATACCCACCACCATCATCGTCATCAACAAGAACCCATCTTCTCCAACAACGAACTCCTTTCTCTCTTCTACTCCCTCTTCATCTGCGCCTTCTCTCTACTCGCCATCAGCTCCATCACCTTCAGTGTCTACCACGGCTTCTATGCAGAATCAAACAAAACCGAAACAATGTCAACTTTCAGTTGAAACCTGGTCGGAATAGAAGAAAATGGGTTCAAATTCCGGTTTGAAACGGAATTTTGATCCGATACATTTTGGGTTTCGGATCGGATCCAAAGTTGTCACCGAGAAAATCGAAGGCTTACAGTAATCTTTAGATTTGGAAAAAATTTTATAAACTAAATACAAAGCAAAATTCTAATCCAATCTGTTCTCTCTCTAAAATTCTGATTGTCTCTCTAGATTTTTTTTGTAATTCTTAGCTGCAATTCGGTTTGAATGCTTTATTTTAGTGCCACTATTGGTAAATAATCTTGGTGGGTGTGGAAATCGAAAGGGTGGGCACAAAGGAGGACTTGGGTGTTTTTGGGGAAAGGATCGTGAAGAGGTGGAGGATGGTTGGGTAGACGACGAGGGAGAAGGAGAAAGGAGGCAGGAGAGCGCTTTATATATATTATTTTATTACTTTTTATTATTTTTAATTTTTAGGACACGTGGCGTATTGTGGAAGTGACACGTGGAATTTCGTTAGTTGAGATTGACGGAAAATAAGGGAGGTATTGATTCCGTCTTTTCCCATAGGTTGGGTACTAAATTAGTAACATTTTAAAACCTAGGTAGAAAAAATGAAAAACCTTAAAACCCAAGTACCAAAAAAATTATTAACTCATTTATTAATTAAAAGGAAGCTTCTAGTACCAAACCCTAGGGTTCAAGCCAACACACCTATCATTGTTGTTGAGATAAAGCGAGAAAAATATTGAATTTGATTCCATTGGAATCAATTGATGCAACATTAATGGGACAAAAATCAGTCGAAATGTCAAAAAGAAATTAAAACCAAAGCGACTTCCTTTTTATTGCTTTCATGAAAGTGGGGGACCTTTTTACTTGATGCAAACGTAAAGCACCTTTCACAGTTCACTTTGAGAATATTATCATCAAATTTACCAGGACTCTCTCAAATTTACTGCTAAGGTGGGACTTTTTCATATGGTTTGACAATTATTTTTATTTTATTTTTTATTTTTTAAATATTTTTAAGTTCAACAGTTTTTCAAACTTGTCCATTATTGTCCAATTTTCAATAATAAATTAAATAATAAATTCTAGCTTTCAGTCATTCACAAATAATAAATCTTAAGGAATTACTAAAAGCTATATATATATATATATATATATATATTGTAGGTCTAAAATTTATTAGACATACTAAAAATTAATTAATATGGTTGTTTATTAATGTTTTTATTTCGATAACATAAAACAAAGAGTTTAACAATCAGGGCTGTTAATTTTTTTTTTTTTTTTTAAAAAAAAAAAAAAACTACATTCCTAAATGAAATGGGTTTTAACTCAAGAACATTCCTTGCACTTCAAAGCTGAATCTGCCTTTATAGAAATTTAAAGCTTTTTTTTTTTTTTTCCTCTTAACAATTTTTTAGAAATAAATGGAATTTTGAGAAATTAACTTATATTGCAGTTACGAGATTGAGTAAACTGACTAATAAATCCAAGCTTATATATAGCTTAAATATAAATGAGTAAGAAAAAGTATACAAAAACAAAAAATTACATTATAAAGACCCAATAGCAGAGCCACTTGACGCTTTGGGGTTGCCAAAGCTTTTAATTTTTAATTTTTTTTTTGCTATTTTACTATCCAAGTTCCACATGGCACCCCCAAAAAAGGAAAAAAAAAATTATATTCTACTTATGTAAGCTACCACTTGGCACCCTAAAAAAAATTTTAGCGGCACCCCCAATATCAATTGTCTGGTTCCGCCACTAAGACCGAAAACAAAATTAAACCTTGAGAGCGATCTATCCATAGCTCCATACGAGATTCTCAAAGGCGGAAAAGACAATAATTAATTAAGCGGTGGAACATCAAACACAATTTAAAAAGAAGATCAAACACAATCTTGACAGCAATCCAACCATACCTCTCAATGTGTATTCATTCACGGGTCAAATCATCTAAAGGAAAAGAATATGAAGGATGATTATTTATAAAGATCTGCCCTCTCGCCCTAGGCTAATTCTATAGGAATTAGTAATTTATATGCAACGAACAGCTGTAAATGTAATGGGTACTCATAAAAAAGGTACTGCTCAGGTGTAATGGGTTTCCAAATAGCTTAGAGAATAGGAATTTTTATGTTAGGGTTGGGGGATAGCTTTAGCTATGCACCTTGTTTGGTTTTCTTTTTGTGTTTTGTCTTTTCACTATAGCTTTGCTTTCTCTCTTGTGCTGCACATGCAGCATGCAGGTCATGAGGTTGATTTTTTTTTTTTTTTTTAATTTTTTTATACATAGTGAATCCTAGCTTATAATTCATTCTTACTTGTGTGACAAGACTTGTTGGTTGTTTACATGTAAATTTTGAATAATTTAATTGGATTAGATAATGAGCTTTAAGTGAAAGACATAAAGATACCTAGTTTTCTTGGTATGCTTCTCTAATGTTTATTCCATAAATGAGCACCACCCTCTTGCATTGGGGATATTATGCTTGCACTTTATGCATAATCTTGTAAGTTAGAAACTTTTGTCGTCTATTCAAGATGGTAACTCTTTTCGATCGTGTGCTCGCCAGCTAGGGACGAATCAGGATTTTCTTTGCGTGAAGGATCCGAGCCTATGTAAATAAATAAATACATAGACACAATAAGTAATATAGAGTAGGAAGTTAAAGCATCTAGCCATCTAAGACGTGAAAAAGTTGGGCCAAGATTTTTATAAATTTTGGGGTTACCAAAGATCCCTCCCAACCACTAAGATAGGTTCAAGTTCGCCCTGCTCGCCAGCTTCGCAGGAAACTTCTGGCCTAAAAAATGAAATAAATAAATAAATAAAAATCATCCTTGAGGATCAAGCTGCACTGCACTAGTTTTGAAAAAAGTTGCAAATTCTTTGTTTTGTGTACTCAAATTTTTCTAGTTAAGTCCAGCATTGAAGTATTTTAATCCCCTATTAAGACAGTAGTGCCAACAGCATATGTTGTCCTCTTTATAGCAAACCCACAAATTAGTATCAAACCCTTTTTTTCTAATCCTCATTGATTCTTTCTTTAGTAGGGTGTGGGGTAAGGAAGGAGTTGACAAACAAAAAGCTACCCCTCCAATCTCTTCTCTAAAGAGGGAAGTGCCATAATATTGACCTAGGAAAGAAATCTGATGCCGCCATTTATTGCCATAACCAATCCTGGCCTGCCATGTAAGTATACTTTTTTCAACCCTTTTAGTCAACCACTTAAATATAGCTAGAGTTTGCTTTTTCTGCATTGACATTGTCTGATTTGTGTATAAAAACCTAAAATATATTAGTAAGTAACAAAGTTTAAAGTGATAAATACTAATATGATAAGATCTTAACTAATTAATTTAACAAACAATAGTTGGGATTTTAGGAATTTAGTGATAAGGAAGGATAGCGTGTTTAAAAGAAATGAAGATTTGAAAACGTGAAAAAATCAAAGTTTTCGTTAACTGGGTGTGTTTTTATAAACGCACGGTTTTAACTGCTAGACCAACTGGACAGTACTATATTTTGTAAAAGCAAGTCCGCTTTCTTTACACTAAAAAAAGGAAAAGAGGGGATTTACACATAATTATTAGTAGACGTTTGTTCTCAGAAATGGCTAGAGCATGAGAGCTCTTAGTCTTGGAAATGCATCTCAAAATTTATCATGTTAAGGACAGTATATATGCCGATGGCACTTTTAGCTAATTTAAATGTTTAGTGATCAGAGTATCTCAATTTGAAATGCAGACAAGGCTACAAGCCATAGGCAATTAATTGATATTATGTTCCACTGGAAAGTTTAAATAATTCCATAATTTGGCTGTGGAAGAAAATGGGAAGCCTCTATGCTTTTTGTCATTTTAACTTTAAGACTTTAGTTTTCAATGTCATATATTTAAGACTATAGTTTATATCTATTCTAAATTTGAAACCGCTGTCAACATTTTTGTCATAGATAAATGTAAAAATACAATTCTTCTCCTCAAATATATATATATATTATTTAAAAAACAAAATAAAGGGGGTCAATGGTCGTGAAGCACAACTTAACCATGGTTGGGTCGTTGCCAAAACATATGGTTATGCTCTTCTATACCCTGTGAACGGGGTCACGAACCAACCCTTAAATAGGGAAGGCCACGAGCCACCCCCTATATAGGAGATGGTTCTCAATCACCCCGATTTAAAGGGTGGTTCCACTCCTCATATTGGAGTAGCTGCGAGCCACCATGGATGGTGGAAAGCACGACCTAATCACGGTTGGGCCGTGCCACCAGCCACTGTTGTGGGTGGACTGCTTGAGTCAATTTTTTTTTTTTTTTTTTTTAAGTTTTGGTTTATAGTTCTTAATCTTTTATCTGAGAGTACAGTTGTATACTCGCAGTCATTGACAAATGTCTCCACTTTAGAATTGGCCTAAATGAAGTCTTAAATCTATCACATTGAAAACTGACATATTAATTTGGATATCATCAACATATTAGTCTAATTAAGGGATACAATACAAATTTAAAACATTCTGCTTTACTTTTGAGTAACAGAATACAGAGAACTAGCAAGAGATTTCGGAAATAAATTGAGTGCCATAGTAAAGAAATCAACTTTCATCAACAATTACTTTGAAAAAATGCTTCTTCAAGATTTCTCTGCTGGGGATTTCTGTGATTCCACAATTGATTTTGAAGAACCACAGATAACTGTGTTAAGAACACACAAGATTATAAGCAGGTTTTGGTGGCACCAATATCATTCAAGAAAATCTCCTGTTCTGGACTTACTATGTGCTTGTGCTGTCCCCATTAGTATAAAAAAAAAATAAAAAAAAAACTGTTATTGTGGGGCTTGAGTATTCGAACAACCAAAGTAAAATAGTGGCAGCGAAGAAAAGCAGGAATGCAACTATAGAAGAAAGAAAGAGGGAAGGAGAGGAAAAGTTCACAATCTTTTTCTTTTGTCTCTTCCACAAGAAATCCAGGTTGGTGTCCTTAATTGATAATATAAATTACTATTTACATTAGATGAAAAATTAAATATAAAAAAATGGAAATATACCCAAACCCCAATTTTCATTTTCTCCTTGAATTATTGACTATTTCCATTTTCCAGAGTTTTTTGAGGGATTGCGTCTCATAGATAAATAGGACACTGGAAACTTTGCTTTCAGCTTAATGGGTATCCATCAATCATCAAAAATGTATAAACAAATGATTGTAAAGAGATATTTTCTTTTACAAACCTGGATTATTCTCTCTTGTTTTCAGTAATATTCTTTCAGTTGTTGTTGGGATTTGCTTTATTTTCTGGCCACTGCCCACAAGCATAGATTCTCTCTATGTTGCAAAATCAGAGCCCTCTCTCCTAGCTGGGTGGCTTAGGAATGGATGAATGTGCTCTGCCTCTGCTTGGATTCTCTCTGTTCACAAAAGATTTGCTGCTTTTGTCCTTGCCTTTTTACCTTTCCTTTTCATGGATGCCTCGAGTTTCTAGGCGGTTTTAGGTGCAAGGTGCAGCTGGTGTACACAATACACTTACACAGTGATGCATACGTGCACGTTTTATTCCATCCATATGGGTATAAATACACATTAGCATTCTGTGTTTTTTCCATTGCAGTACCTATTCTTTAGTCATTGCAATAGGTTGTCTGTTTAGTGCAGATCCCACAACTGTGAAGATGAGCTATATGGGTTCTGGTTTGTATCCTTTCCACCTTCCATTGCCTTTTTCATCTCAAATATCATCTAGTGTGGACTGCTATTACCTGGAAAATTTCTTTCTATATATTCGTTTCGGTTTTCTTTGGTTTGATGCATGGTACTATTATAAATGAATGCTGAAGTGAATATATATATATATATATATATTTCATCTTTATTTGATTTGAACTTGTATGGCTTTTTGAGTGGTGACATTTTGATGACATGAATTCAGGTAGTCGAACTGCTAGAACACTCGAGTTCGGACGGACACATGTAGTGAGGCCTAAAGGAAAACATCAGGCTACTATAGTTTGGCTTCATGGACTTGGTGATAATGGCCCAAGGTGATGTTTTGTTGCTATTTTTCCCCGCTGTTGTCTTCCTTGCTTACCTCAATGTTCTTGCTTTATGCATTCTTGTGATTGTCTCTCAGAACCATTATCACAGATTTTAAAACTCTTCAAGTAAGGAAGCAAATAGTTTTATGTTTTCTATATGATGAGAGCTTGATAATTGTGGGGGAGAGGGAGGTTTAATACTGAGATGTTGGTAAATATAGCTTTAACGGCATGTTCAACATGGAATTTTAAGTATTTCAGCTTGCACATCAATGATAAAAACCTAGCTTTGGATCATTGTTTACATTGACTTCTTTAGTTAATAGTGTGAGACATTTAGGTTAAACTCAAAAAATGGAGTGGTCTTTTTTTTTTTTTTTTTTTTAATTTTTTTAATTTTTTAATGCCCTGTCTTTTCCATCAAGGGTTGATGCTATTCTTTCCTTTTGTATTTTAGTACATAGCCGGTATTGGAAAGAAGGACTTTTTGGTTCCAAAAGGCGCCAAAAAAGAAGAGTTCAAGGATGTCAACATCCTGACATGGTCTATAATGTCAAATTATTTGATGTTGTGGGGGAGATTCTCATGAATAAATTTGATGGGAGAGAGCAGTAGCACCGTGAATGAGTATAATTAGTTTATTTGTCCTTTTCATCTCTTATTTGATTTGATGTAAACTTAACTAGAGAAGCCTTAATTTGGAAAAGAATATATGCCAAATTCATGAATGGGACCAGAAGTTCACCCTAAACAATTAGAGATGACCTTAACAAAGGATATTCATATGCATACAGAGAAATACAGTCATTGAGATTCTTCTAGGGAACTTGGTAAATTCAATAGGGTGGTGTGATTAAGGGAAAATCCAAAAAATTCAATGTAAAACTCTTCCAATTTTGAGTTCTTTGTGGACAATTACACTTTCTGGAAAATAAACATACTCAACTACTTAGTGTGTATTATGTACATATATTTTTATTGAAAAACAAATAATTAAAGAATGATATGGTTTCTGATTCCACGCTCTATTTGGTTGCAGCTCTTCCCAGCTCTTGGAATCCCTTCCTCTTCCAAATGTACAGATATATGTCTTTCATTATTTATGAACATAATCAGCTTGTACATGCTATTTTCTGTGCACATACTACTGCCTCCTTTATCCTAATTTTAATTATTCTTCTCCACGAGTATCTTAGGTTTCTGCTAAATTTCTGTGATGCAGATTAAATGGATCTGCCCAACTGCACCAACGCGCCCTGTTACATTACTTGGTGGTTTTCCTTGCACTGCATGTAAGGATCGATCTCCTTTTGGTCTCTCTTCTAAAATGATAAAATTAGTATCATATGTATAATATCACCCATCTCAGGTGTAAATAACACCATTTATCTTTTCATGCTTTGATCATCTCAATTGTTTCCGCGTTTCATATCAGGGTTTGATGTGGGAGAGCTTTCAGAAGATGGTTCAAATGATTGGGAGGCTTTAGATGCTTCAGCAGCACATATTGCAAACTTGTTGTCAACAGAACCAGCTGATGGTACTTTGAAGGCTAAATATTTGCAAAATAACTATCTCCCCATAATAACCGATTTCTTTATTATCATGGTTATAAACCATACTCTCGATGAGATTATTCAACAACCAGGAAGACCAATTTTCCTGCTGAGAATTGAAGTTCAAAACCCTGTAGTTTAACCTGATGTCAAAAGTAATAACTGATCAAATTTATTGTCTTGCTAAGCTATGCCTGTGTCGTCTTTCATGTTTAACTTTCCAAGTTATGTCTAGCATACTTCTTTTGAAAGAATATCTTGTCTGTATAAATTGATGTCATGCAAATTCAATTGTTGGAAGTTTCATTATCACACTATTTTTTTGACAGTAAAAGTTGGTATTGGAGGATTCAGTATGGGTGCTGCAATGGCGCTTTACTCTGCAACTTGTTATGCTCTAGGAAGATATGGAAATGGTAACCCATACCCTGTCAACCTAAAAGCAATTATCGGACTAAGTGGATGGCTTCCAGGGGCAAGGTAACTAAGACATCATTTAGAGCATATTCCTTTGCAAACAAACCCACATATCCAACCTCTCTTGTTTATGTTGAGAATGGCTAGCACTAAACCTGTGTACTAAAACATGTTTCAACTTTGGGGATTTGTTCTATGTGAGAAATTATAATGATCCGAAAGCGTCTGAATTCAAGCCGTTTTCCAGCAGTTTCTATATGATCCCCACCTGAATTACAAGCTTAATGGATCTCATCTAATGATCCTAATTTTTTTTCTTCAAAATATTCCCATGTTTGATAGTTAAATGGTGTTTTACCCTGCAGGAGCTTAAGAAGCAAAATACAAAGCTCACATGAGGCTGGAAGGCGTGCTGCTTCCTTACCCTTTTTGCTTTGTCATGGAATTTGTAAGTATCTGCTATAAATTCTATTTGTTGGGGCTGTCATTCCATTGTTAGGTTGCCCCTTGTGGTCACACTTCCCGTGTCAATTTGATATTTAGTAGACTATTATACAACTACTACACAACTTGATGATATCCAATTGTCTTATCTTGTTGTAGGCGATGACGTTGTCCTCTATAAATATGGGGAAAAATCAGCCCACTCCTTAACTTCAGCAGGATTTCGCTATGTTACATTCAAATCCTATGAAGGGTAACCATCCTTTTCTTTTCTTTTCTTTTCTTTTCTTTTTTCTTTCTTCTTTTCTATGCATTAGCTAGAAAAAACTCAGGATCACTTGATGGAAACTGAAAAGAAAAAGCTCTTTGTGTTTGGTTTGACTTTGCAGGATTGGTCACTACACAGTACCTGCAGAGATGGACGAAATCTGCCATTGGCTGGCCCCAAAACTAGGGCTTGAGGGCTCTCGCCCATAAAAAGAATGTAGTTGGAGGTAGTGAGTAGGAGGAGCTATTCACAATAATAATTTTGAGAGGAGAGCATGTTTTGAATGCATATGTATAAGTAGGTAGTATATAGAATGGAGCATGGGGTATATGGTATATTAGCTATAATAACCTTCCTGATTCCTTATGTCATCTTCTGCCCTAAATAAAAGACTTCAGATATACTTGTTTTTGTGTTCAACTTTCTTGTGCTTTCCATATCAAGCAACTTTACTTTGTGTGTCCATGTTAAGCAAACAAGTAACGCTATACTACCCTCATGTTTCACTATATTCTATTCAGCTAATGTGTCACGTCATCGTTTGTTTTAAAGAAAAAAATTTCAAAGATTAATGAACACTGCCGCATCAGCTCAATAGAATGAGAGTTGGATATGGATATAGTATAGCATTACTCTAAGCAAATCAAGCTGAGGTAACTCCAAACCACGCCAAAAGGCAAAAGAGAATATAAAATGAATCATTCATGCCTTGGGGAACAAGAAGACAAAAGTAATATCCCAATTTAGTGGCAGGGAAAAAAAAAAAACAAAAACAAAAAACAAAACTCCGTTATTCTCATCAATTTTGATTGGTGCAACTTTCCAATAAGGCAATAATCTTTTTTTCTTTTTAAATTCCATGTTGGTGCCTTGGTGGAGTAATGGCTGGCGTGATGTCTACTTAGAGGTACCGAAATGTTAGCATTCATGTCCGGTTTAGCAAATCTTTATATAAAATTTAACTAAAGAATATTATTTTTTTATTATTATTATTTTAACTACTCACTTTTTAAACGCACCTACATCTGCTTCAATATTTTAACTATATACTTTTCAATATTTTAACTATATATATATATATATATATATATATATATATATTCTACTTACATTATTCCCAAATGATCTGGACCCCACATTTATTTAAGAAAAAAAATATAAATCTATTTATTTATTGAATGGACCAGATCATTTGAGAAAAGAAATTAGGGAAAAAGTAGCCCCACATTTATTTAAGAAAACAAAAAACAATATAAATCTATTTATTTATTGAATGAACCAGATCATTTGGGAAAAGAAATTAGGAAAAAAGTATTGAGATGTCTAGTATTATCCTATTTTGAGTGTATTCTTGTGTTACTTTAAACCCGATATGAACGTAAATATCAAGTTGCGTTACTGGATAAATTAGGGTCGTTTTTTAGAGAAAACTTAGGCCTCCTTCAAACCTAGTTTGAATTCAAATTTTCTGAATGATTTTTATTAGGAGAAACATTACTTAATCTCCTAAACATCCATGCTTTTTGAAATTATCCTCCCGAAATTCAAAAACTATCAATTCAAGGTATCGATTCAATTTTTTGCAACATCCCCTTCTGTTAGAGTTTTCCATTAAATATGGTTAAAATTTTCAAAATACCCATATTTTTTATTATAAAAAAAATATAAAATAAAAAGTTATAAAAATTCAGGGTTGATCAATATTTAATCGAATTTGCAAACAAATAAGGTAGATAATACTCAAACTAATAATACAACTAATTTGAATCCCAATTGATAAAAATACCTACTAATTCTTATTAAATAAAATCCGATTTTACATTTTAAAACAACTTCTAACCTTATCCGTAGCACAATCTAAATGTGATAAATGTAAGCTGCCCATAACAATTTAAGCATTACCAAATGAGAACTCTTGTAGCACATGTAAAATTTGAACTATTTTCTTCATCTGCATGTGATCAAGTCCTCAATTTCTAGGATTCGTTCCACTTTCTGTTAGAATTTTTAACGGTGTGTTTGGCAAACCATTTATTTATTAATTTTTTTTAAAGTGAAATTTCATTCTTTCATCCATTCTTACAAATCAGATATTACAAACTATCCAAGCATACAACAGTATGCAAAAATTCAAGATACTCCTCCATTCAAATTTTTCCAATAGATGTTTAGAGCGCCACATTTGCCAAAGTACGTGCCGTTATATTTGCTTCCCTTTCTGTATGCACCATCTTTCAATTAAGTCTGTGCAAGACAATCTTTACATCCTCAATCAAATTATCATACCTCTACTGATAAGCATGAAGTATTGACATAACATAAAAAGTAAAATAAGTTTTGAGTTTTTTTGTTTGAATAGTAATAAAAAATAAATGATGCAATATAAAAGTGAAATAAGATAATAGCTTTTGTGACAAAATAGTAAAAAAAATTGTTTTGAAAAGATGTTAATTTTTTTTTTCCCCCTTAGAAGTGAGAATAAGGGGAAGAAAAGGAAAGATGGATTGCCAAACCCATATATATTGAACACTTTCCATCTCTTTTAGATTAAAGTGAAGAGTCAAATTCACAATAGTGGCACAAGTCAAATATTACCAGTTTATTCATGAGTCTTAAAAATTAAAAATTAAAGCCGCAAGCATGTTATAGTCAAACATTATTATGGCTACTGTCATTAATAGGAGACAAAACCTCTTCTATTTACAGCAATACCAAAATTATTGTATGGGGTAAGAGAAGGGAAAGAAGGCACAGCCTGCAAACTTTATTTTTTGTCTCTGTGGTTTGGGGAGCTAGCTTTCACCGCGTCCTTGAGCATGGCAGTTATATCAATCTCCCCCTTTAAATCATCAAAGATACCGTCGAACTCAGGAGGTCCTTCCCATGTTGGTGAGAAATGCTCCATACTCGCATCATTTCCACCCTCTGCAACCTCCAGCTTCTCATAAGAGGGTTTATCACATCTTTCAGCTCTCCTATATGCTGTTTTCATAATTCCAGGGTTATGGATAGTTAGTTGTATGTAACCAGAGAAAAGAGATAATAAAAAAACCTCTAATATCCATTTTGATGCAAACTGTCTGTATTTAGTGCTTGCAATTTGCTTGTCAATGAAAATGCATTCTCCAACATAACATTTAAAGATTATTTGTCTCCAGTATAATATGACAGATATATATACTCCAACTCATAACTCAGACAATGATCACTCTTCCCCAAAATGAACTGTAAGAAAATTCTGAGACTAAGGCCTGCACATATCACAAAAGAGTATATATCGAATGTCAGACAGTAAACTAAGTCAACCAACTCACTAGCTGCTCACTGATATCAAGAGATTATTGGCAACTTGCTAGCATCATTCAGACCAAGAATGCTCAAATACATTTATGCATAATTATTTTAAAAAAATTATTCCATTTGTTAAAAGTATCACCAATCACCCTCAACTGTTATTGTCAGCACAAAAGCATCCATCATTTTGTCCAATGCCACAGATAAAGAGTTTTAGAGCCTATTTGGGATTGCGTTTGAGAAATAAAGTTTTTAAGTTAAAAAGAGTTTTTGGATAAACACTTCATTTTTAAGCTTTTGCCAAAAATGTTTTTTGCCAATTTTTAGGCTTTTTGGATCATTAAAAGCTCTTTTAATTTTTTTACCAAACGAGTACTTTTTTTTTTTTTTTTTTTCAAACGGACTTTTTGAGTGTTAAAAGTACTTTTAGGCCCCTCAAATGCAATCCCAAACAGGCTCTTAGCCACACTATGTGGCCCTCTCAAACTGTATTTTTTAACTTGCCAAAGTTTGAAATTAATGTAAATCATACCCCATGGCGAAAACGTATGACTGCTACGAGTTCAATAAGACTGCATTTATGATGGCAAAACATGCTAAATTTTACCAAAATAAACTACAGACCAGATAATAAAAAATAAAATAAAATCTGACCTGTCTTCTTCCCAAAAGAATTTTGGCAACCCTGGCATCGACATCCATCGGAGCATCCGACTTTAGCCTTAAATAGAGCAAAAGCTGTGTCTAATTAGAATTAGTCAAAGAGCGAAAATGCATACGTACTTCCTATCCCAACTTCCTTATCTTGTTTGAACTTGATGTTTTTAAATTTCATTTCAAACAAAAAAGCAGTGACAATCAGTATGACATGAATTTTGGGAATGTCATGCCACATTTATTAGGAAGGAGATTCAGAATAATGCAGTTGGAAGGAACAACATTTCCGGATATTATTTGCTAAAACAAACTTCAAGCCATCGCTGTAGAATGAACCTGATAACATTCACAATATCTTTTAAAACACTCTGACTTCCTGCAATTGCATCCTCTTTTGTGCCTGGCTGAAGATGGAGTATTCTGGTTCCCTTCTTCCTGCAGAGTTCTTTTGCTTATATATTTAATTCAATCACAATAAAGAACAAGATAGATACTCTGATAAGTGATTACCATAACATTTTTAGGAGAGTCAGTGGCATGCGTAATAATCTTTGGAGTAAATGCAAGAGGATTACGAGATTCAATTTGCTGCCGTGTATCAAGAACCAAGTCATCATATTCAGGTTTGTTAAGACAGCTTTCACATGAACAACAATCCACGCAATAAAGTCCAGCTGCAAAGCACTTACAATAACTGCAAATGACAAAGAATACAACTGAATCAAACTGCAACAGCAAAGGCAGCTTAAAAGTTGAATGTTTTAGAAAAACGATACTGTCAGAAAATCTGTCATGGTTTATAAGCTCATAATTTCATTCACAAAATTCCTTCCATTAAAAAATAAAAAATAAATAAATGTTGAACAAGCTGAAGCTTCTTAGATATTACATTTTCACTAAATACATTTCAACATTCTGCCAAAAGCCCAGGTAAGAAGATACAAGTTTTAAAATATGCTCAACACATGCCTCCTGTGGACTTACAGTTTCAAGCATTCGGACTTCCTACAATGACATCGTGTGCAGCCATCACTCTCACGTTTGTTTGCTGCCCTTTTCCTGCATGCATCCCAAAAACTCAAGTTGGCTTACTGTGAAAAACTAAATGAAGCATGACTAAGACAATAAAAGCATACTTGCCTTTTCCTTGTGCGGCTTACTTGGTTCGACGACTCCACACTGTCAGCATTTTGTGAAGTGGACATTCTCCCCTCACCAGAAGCCACCTGCTGCTCAATTTGTGTCAAAGAAAAAGAACCACATGGGGGATTCAGACTATTAATGGCATAAGTGGCTGCCACACCAGCTTGACTTTCCTGCTGATCTACATCTGCATGAGAAAACATTGGCCTAGCTACAGCTGAAATTGAGATACTATTTGGGTCCTCAGGCACTAGCTTATCTTGTGAACTCAGGTACCCAGTTGAATTCTTGCTTGCAAACATATCCGAGTCCAAGACAACAGATCTGCCGATGCTATTTACATGCAAACCAATACCAGAAGGAAGGGGAAACAATACTGCAGAATTTCCACTAGTCTGAGTGGATCTAACCTCTTCAAAGGGGCAGAAAGGGAACTGGGAATTTATGGACCCAGCATATCTGACTGACTCCCAAGTGTTGGAGATTGTTCTTCTCTTGCCATGAGGCACAGCCACATTCTTCAAGTTTCGTAGGCTATCCCTTGAATTTGCCATATTTCCAGTAGCTACACTCTTGCTGGCTATATCAGGTTCAAAATGAAGATCTCTACGTGTACTGTGTTGGTGATAATTGGCCTCCTACATTTCAATACTCAAATTACTCTACTGCACAAAATCTTAAAAGAATTGACAAGGATAGATTACCTTCTCTCATGATGCATATGAAAGATCCTTATCAGGCAATTCAGTCACGTTCTTCCAATTTCATGGTTGCTAAGGATGATCATCCCAGAAGAGATAAAAATTGAACACAAAGATGATGCAAATAGTGATCTAAAACTTTTCTCCAAAAGTAATTTCTGTCATTCCATATGGTGAACTTTAGACATACTAGATATAACTTAGTACAACTAAATTAAAGACAAGTTGTATTGCTAAAATGATTAAAACCCAGTTACCATAATCAAATTCTCCCAAAAAGCCAAAATTATTTCTTTGATTGCTTAGAAAATGTAGAAGTAAAGAATTATAACAAAAAAAAATTAACTTCCACAAAACCTATCATCATTCATGTCCATAAACAAACCCTCAAGTGACCATCAAATTACCCTACAGTGCCAATTCATATAAAAAAAATAAAAGAAAATAAAAAAATGAAAATAGAGAAATAAACCCTATTTCTTTTTCTGATTTCACTATTTTCTCACCAAACAAATAGTATGTGAACACAACCAAACACTATTAAAAAATTGAATGCTTACTTGCGTTTCCAGAGACTTCGCCGGAGATGACAACGGGGCGGCGACCAGATTGCGCTGAGGAGAATCCATAAACGAATATTCAGTTTTCTCGTAAATTTTTTTTTTTTAAAAAAAAAAAAAAATAGTTTTCTCCTAAAAATGAAGTGCTTACGTAGGTTTTGAACTCTTTTTTTTATTTTTTTAAAATTTTTTTTTTTATTTAATTCGAACCTTAAATAAGCGGGAAAACTCTAACCACAGGCCGCAAGGGTCGGCTTTTGTTTCGGGTGCTCCTAGGCCCATACTAGTCTTTCCCAACACTTTCCTTCACTTCCTAGGGAACCAACGTATTACATGCAACGAGTCCACCTCGTGTCTTGTCATGAACTAAAAAACGATGAGACCAAACCTTTAAAATGGGCTGGATACAGCCAATGTTTAGGCCTGGCCCATATATGGAACCAGTTCGGGTTTTAATTCAGATGGATCACCCGGTCCATGACCAGCCCCACCGGAGAAACCCTAGATAAACCCTGACAAGAGCTTCGAGGCTCATCCTAATCATCTGTTTGGTTGATTGAGAAAATTGAAAGTTTATTATTGTACAATTTAAAACAGCTTTACCTTTGATTCAAGCGATGAACTACCGGTTTCAAAACCTGCTGGGAGCCCCCTACCGAGGAGGCAACGTGGTGATCACTAAAAACAACCTGCTAATCTCACCGGTTGGTAACCGCGTGAGCATTACCGACCTCGTCAAGTTCCAAACACTAACCCTCACGGTGCAGTCCTCCTCTGACATCTGCCGCCTGGCGGCCTCCCCGGACGGCGTGTTCCTCCTGATCGTCGACGGCAACAGCCGGTGCCTCCTCGTGAATCTCCACCGGCAGGTGGTCCTCCACCGGATCTCCTTCAAGAACGCCGTGAAAGCCGTGGCCTTCAGCCCCTGCGGGTCCCTCATCGCCGTCGCCGTCGGCAAGCTCCACCAGATATGGCGCGCGCCCGGCTTCAGGAAGGAGTTCTTCCCCTTCGAGCTCATCCGGGTGTTTGGTTTGACTTTGCAGGATTGGTCACTACACAGTACCTGCAGACTGTGGCGGAGCCACGTACATTTTGGGGTGCCGTGATTTTTAAAATTTATTTTTTTCACCCCAAAATTATATGTATATATTTCTTTTTACCTAGCCAACACACTGCTCCCCTAAAGTCCAAAACTCACTCTCTTTCGTTCTTTCTATCTCAAAGACTCGATACTTAATGATTTAGTACTTTTAAGAGACGATAAAGTGCAATTATATATATATATATATATATATATATATATATAGTGCCGACATGTTACATTTCTAATATATTAATTTAAGCACATATTTATGAACTTTTATAGATATTTTTTTGTGATGCATATATTGTGAGAATTACCAAACTTTTAGGGTGGGGAAAATTTTTACTACGCTAAAAAAAAAATTTTTAGCAACACCCCCAATATAAATTGTTTGATTCCACCACTGCCTGCAGAGATGGACAACTTTGCCATTAGCTGGCCCCAAAACGAGGGCTTGAGGGCTCTCGCCCATAAAAAAAATGTAGTTGGAGGTAGTGAGTCGGAGGAGCTATTCACAATAATAATTTTGAGAGGGGAGCATGTTTTCAATGCATATGTATAAGTAGGTAGTATATAGAATGGAGCATGGGGTATATGGTATCTTAGCTATAATAACCTTCCTGATTCCTTATGTATTGTTCTGCCCTAAATAAAAGACTTTATATACTTGTCTTTGTGTTCAACTTTCTTGTGCTTTCCATATCAAGCAACTTACTTTGTGTGTCCACCAAACGATTAACGCTACATACTATCTTCATGTTTCACAATATTTTATTCGGCTGATGTGTCACGTCATCATTTGATTTAAAAGAAGAAAATTTCAAGGATTGATGAACACTGTCACATCAACTCAGCAGAATGAGAGTTAAATGTGGATATAGTATATAGCATTACTCTAAGCAAATCAAGCTAAGGTAACTCCAAACCACGCCATAAGGCAAAAAAGAATATAAAATGAATCATTCATGCCTTGGGAACAAGAAGACAAAAGTAATATCCCAATTTAGTGGCAGGAAAAAAAATAAAAACAAAAGTCCGTTATTCTCATCAATTTTGATTGGTGCAACTTTCCAATAAGGCAATAATCTTTTTTTCTTTTTTAAATTCCATGTTGGTGCCTTGGTGGAGTAATGGCTGGCGTGATGCCTGCTTAGAGGTACCAAAATATATGTTAGCATTCATGTCCGGTTTAGCAAATGTTTATATAAAATTTAACTAAAGAAATTTTTTTTATTATTATTATTTTAACTACTCACTTTTTAAACGCACCTACATCCGCTTTAGTATTTTAACTATATACTTTTAGTGTATATATATATTACTTTCATTATTCCCAAATGATCTGGACCCACATTCATTTAAGAAAAAAATAATAATATAAATATATTTATTTATTTAATGAACCAGATCATTTGGGAAAAATGAATTTGAAAAAAAAGTGTTGGAATGTCTAGTATTATCCTATTTTGAGTGTATTATTGTGGTACTTAAATCCAATATGAATGTAAATATCAAGTTGCAAAACTAGATAAATTAGGGTGGTTTTCAGAGAAAACTTAGGCCTCCTTCAAACCTAAGTTTAAATTCAAATTTTCTGAATGACTTTTATTAGGAGAAACATTACTTAATCCCCTAAACTTCCACGCTTTTTGAAATTATCCTCCCGAAATTCAAAAACTATTAATTTAAGGTATCGATTCAATTTTTTGCAACATCCCCTTCCGTTAGAGTTTTCCATTAAATATAGTTAAAATTCTCAAAGTACCCATATTTTTTATTATAAAAAAATATATATAAAATAAAAAGTTATAAAAATTCAGGGTTGATCAGTATTTAATCGAATTTGCAAACAGATAAGGTAGATAATACTCAAAATAATAATACAACTAATTTGAATCCCAATTGATAAAAATACCTACTAATTCCTATTAAATAAAATCCTATTTTACATTTTAAAACAACTTCAAACCTTATCCGTAACACAATCTAAATGTGATAAATGTAAGTTGCCCATAACAATTTAAGCATTACCAAATGAGAACTCTTTTATCACATGTAAAATTTGAACTATTTTCTTCATCTGCATGTGATCAGTCCTCAATTTTTAGGATTCTTTCCACTTTCTGTTAGAATTTTTCACGCTGTGTTTGGCAAACCATTTTTTTTTTTTTTAAAAGTGAAATTTCATTCTTTCATTCATTCTTACAAATAAGACATTACAAACTATCCAAGCATACAATGGCATGCAAAAATTCAAGATATATACTTTCTCAATAGATGTTTAGAGCGCCGCCTTTGCCAAAATACGTGCCACCATATTTGCTTCCTTTTTTGTGTGCACCATCTTCCAATTAAGTCTGTACAAGACAATCTTTGCATCCTCAATCAAATTACCATACCTCTACCGCAGTCGGTCATCAGTTCGATAAGCATGAAGTATTGACATAACATAAAAAGTAAAATAAGTTTTGAGTTTTTTTGTTTGAATAATAATAAAAAATAAATGATGCAATATAAAAGCGAAATAAGATAATAAATTTTGTGAGAAAATAGTAAAAAAAATTGTTTTGAAAAGATGTTAATTTTTTTCCCCATAGAAGTGAGAATAAGGGGAAGAAAAGGAAAGAGGGTTTGCCAAACCCATATATATTGAACACTTTCCATCTCTTTTAGATTAAAGTGAAGAGTCAAATTCACAATGGTGGCACAAGTCAAATATTACTTGTTTATTCATGAGTCTAAATAAAAAATTAAAAATTAAAAATTAAAATTATAGCCGCAAGCATGTTATAGTCAAACATTGTTATGGTTACTGTCATTAATAGGAGACATAACCTCTTCTATTTACATCAATACTAAAATTATTGTATGGGGTAAGAGAAGGGAAAGAAGGCACAGCATGCAAACTTTATTTTTTCTCACTCTGATTTGGGGAGCTAGCTTTCACCGCGTCCTGGAGCATGGCAGATATATCAACCTCCCCCATTAAATCATCCATCGAAGATACTGCCGAACTCAGGAGGTCCTTCCCATGTTGGTGAGAAATGCACCATACTCGCATCATTTCCACCCTCTGCAACCTCCAGCTTCTCATAAGAGGGTTTATCACATCTTTCAGCTCTCTTGTATGCTGTTTTCATAATTCCAGGGTTTTGGATAGTTAGTTGTATGTAACTAGAGAAAAGAGATAATAAAAAAACCTCTAATATCCATTTTGATGCAAACTGTCTATATTTAGTGCTTGTGATTTGCTTGTCAATGAAAATGCATTCTCCAACATAACATTTAAAGATTATTTGTCTCCAGTATATAACGACAGATATATATACTACAACTCATAACTCAGACAATGATCACTCTTCCCCAATATGAAGAGTAAGAAAATTCTTAGACTAAGACCTGCACATATCACAAAAGAGTGTATATATCGAATGTCAGATAGTAAACTAAGTCAACTAACACACTAGCTGCTCACTGATATCAAGAGATTATTGGCAACTTGCTAGCATCATTCAGACCAAGAATGCTCAAATACATTTGTTAATAATTGTTTTAAAAAAATTATTCCATTTGTTAAAAGTATCACCAATCACCCTCAACTGTTATTGTCAGCACAAAAGCATCCATCATTTTGTCCAATGCCACAGATAAAGAGTTTTAGAATTTGTTTGGGATTGCATTTGAGAAATAAAGCTTTTAAGTTAAAAAGAGTTTTTGGACAAAAACTTCATTTTTAAGCTTTTGTCAAAAGTCTTTTTTTGGCTATTTTTAGGTTTTTTGAACCCTTAAAAGCTCTTTTAATTTTTTTTACCAAACGAGTATATATATATATTTTTTTCAAACTGACTTTGAGTATTAAAAGCACTTTTAAACTCCTCAAATACAATCCCAAAAAGGCTCTTAGCCACACTATGTGGCCCTCTCAAACTGTATTTTTTAACTTGCCGAAGTTTGAAATTAATATAAATCATATCCCATGGCGAAAACGTATGACTGTTACGAGTTCAATAAGACTGCATTTATGATGGCAAAACATGCTAAATTTTACCAAAATAAACTACAGACCAGATTAAAAAAAAAAAAAAAAAAAAAAAAAAATCTGACCTGTCTTCTTCCCAAAAGAATTTTGGCAACCCTGGCATCGACATCCATCGGAGCATCCGACTTTAGCCTTAAATAGAGATTAGAATTAGTCAAAGAGCGAAAATGCATACATACTTCCTATCCCAACTTCCTTATCTTGTTTGAACTTGATGTTTTAAAATTTCATTTCAAACAAAAAAGCAGTGACAATCAGTATGACATGAATTTCGGGAATGTCATGCCACATTTATTAGGAAGGAGATTCAGAATAATGCAGTTGGAACACCATTTCCTGATATTATTTGCTAAAACAAACATCAAGCCATCACTGTAGAATGAACCTGATAACATTGACAATATCTTTTGAAACACTCTGACTTCCTGCAATTGCATCCTATTTTGTGCCTAGCTGAAGATGGAGTATTCTGGTTCCCTTCTTCCTGCAGAGTTCTTTTGCTTATATATTTAATTCAATCACAATAAAGAACAAGATAGATACTCTGATAAGTGATTACCATAACATTTTTAGGAGAGTCAGTGGCATGCGTAATAATCTTTGGAGTAAATGCAAGAGGATTACGAGATTCAATTTGCTGCCGTGTATCAAGAACCAAGTCATCATATTCAGGTTTGTTAATACAGCTTTCACATGAACAACAATCCACGCAATAAAGTCCAGCTGCAAAGCACTTACAATAACTACAAATGACAAAGAATACAACTGAATCAAACTGCAACAGCAAAGGCAGCTTAAAAGTTGAATGTTTTAGAAAAACGATACCATCAGAAAATCTGTCATCGTTTATAAGCTCCTAATTTCATTCACAAAATTCCTTCCATTAAAAATAAAAAAATAAAGGTTTAACAAGCTGAAGCTTCTTAGATATTACATTTTTACTAAATACATTTCAACATTCTGCCAAAAGCCCAGGTAAGAAGATACAAGTTTTAAAATGTGCTCAACACATGCCTCCAGTGCACTTACAGTTTCAAGCATTTGGACTTCCTACAACTACATCGTGTGCAGCCATCACTCTCACGTTTGTTTGCTGCCCTTTTCCTGCATGCATCCCAAAAACTCAAGTTGGCTTACTGTGAAAAACTAAATGAAGCATGACTAAGACAATAAAAGCATACTTGCCTTTTCCTTGTGCGGCTTACTTGGTTCGATGACTCCACACTGTCAGAATTTTGTGAAGTGGACATTCTCCCCTCACCAGAAGCCACCTGCTGCTCAATTTGTGTCAAAGAAAAAGAATCACATGGGGGATTCAGACTATTAATGGCATAAGTGGCTGCCACACCAGCTTGACTTTCCTGCTGATCTACATCTGCATGAGAAAACATTGGCCTAGCTACAGCTGAAATTGAGATACTATTTGGGTCCTCAGGCACTAGGTTATCTTGTGAACTCAGGTACCCAGTTGAGTTCTTGCTTGCAAACATATCCGAGTCGAAGACCACAGATCTGCCGATGCTATTTACATGCAAACCAATACCAGAAGGAAGGGGAGACAATATTGCAGAATTTCCACTTGTCTGAGTGGATCTAACCACTTCAAAAGGGCAGAAAGGGAACTGGGAATTTATGGACCGAGCATAGCTGACTGACTCCCAAGTGTTGGGGATTGTTCTTCTCTTGCCATGAGGTACAGCTGAAATATATTGAAATTGCTTTAGGCTTGAATACCTAAACAGCACACTATCACGTTTATTATATAGAGTAATGTACAGTTTGAATTCTATATAATCTTTTCAAGAGAATTTGAATATGATACTAGAGTCCTACTTAGAGTACAATGTTATCTCTTAGAATATAAGATAAATAAGGAGATAAATATATGAGGAGATAATATAGAAGAAAAATATTATCTCCTTCTTGATCTACATTCCTCTGGTGGCTTATCTTTGAAGTGGTCTTCTCTAATATGGTCTTTATCTCTAACAACAGCCACATTCTTCAAGTTTCGTAGGCTATCCCTTGAATTTGCCATATTTCCAGTAGCTACACTCTTGCAGTTCAAAATGAAGATGTCTACGTGTACTGTGTTGGTGATAATTGGCCTCCTTCATTTCAATACTCAAATTACTCTACTGCACAAAATCTTAAAAGAAATGACAAGGATAGATTACCTTCTCTCATGATGCATATGAAAGATCCTTATCAGGCAATTCAGTCACGTTCTTCCAATTTCATGGTTGCTAAGGATGATCATCCCAAAAGAGATAAAAATTGAACACAAAGATGATGCAAATAGTGATCTAAAACTTTTCTCCAAAAGTAATTTCTGTCATTCCATATAGTGAACTTTAGACATACTAGATATAACTTAGTACAACTAAATTAAAGACAAGTTGTATTGCTAAAATGATTGAAACCCAGTTACCATAATCAAATTCTCCCAAAAAGCCAAAATTATTTCTTTGATTGCTTAGAAAATGTTGAAGTAAAGAATTATAACAAAAAAAAAATTAACTTCCACGAAACCTATCATCATTCATGTCCATAAACAAATCCACAAGCGACCATCAAATTATACTACAGTGCCAACTCATAAAAAAAAATAAAAAAATAAAAAAATGAAAATAGAGAAATAAACCCTATTTCTTTTTCTTGTTTCACTATTTTCTCACCAAACAAACAGTCTGTGAACGCAACCAAACACTACTAAAAATTTGAACGCTTACCTGCATTTCCAAAGACTTCGCCGAAGATGACAACGGGGCGGCGACCTGATTGCGCTTAGGAGGATCCATTAACGAATATTCAGTTTTCTCGTAAAAGTTTTTTTTTTTTTTTTTTGAAAATAGTTTTCTCGTAAAAGTGACGTGCTTACATAGATTTTGTACTCTTTTTTTTTTCTTATTCAATTCGAACCTTAATATATTATCACTATAATTTATATGATTATATCATATGATCAATTGATCATTAAATCATTTGATCATATAATAAAAAATTATAAATATATAATATGACATAACTCATAAGTCATAAGTATGTAAGTTCATACTAATATAACAATTAAGTATCTAGACACTTAATTCCAATGTATGTTATAAACTTATAAGTCTATATATGTTACAAATTATAATTATATATTATACATATATGCAATTATGCATATTGAATAATATAAATGTATAAAATCAATACTTAATCATATGATTCAATGACAATTCAAATACTTATTAAAGTTAATCATGTTATTAATGTACAATGATAATGTGATTCGTATAATATCAAATTAAGTAATTGACATTGGATTAAACAATGTGTTACTTCTAGCCACAATTAAAGTATTAATGTATTATCATTCTAATTTATATGATTATATAATAACAAATTATACATATATAATATGACATAAGTCATAAGTATACCAATTCATACTAATATAACAATTAAGTACCTAGAGACTTAGTTCCAATGTATGTTATAAACTTATAAGTCTATATATGTTATAAATTATAATTATACATATACACATATTGAATAATACAAATGTATAAGATCAATACTTAATCATGTGATTCAATGACAATTTAAATACTTTATTCAAGTTAATCATATTATTAATGTACAATTATAATGTAATTTGTTTAATATCAATTGTTTAACTATTTTCTATTTTCAATTGTATAATATCAAGTTCTACTCAATTCTATTTTATATTTTCAACTGATTTGTATAATATCAAGTTAATCATATTATTTTTTTTAAAACTATTTTCTCTTAATTTCTTAGTAATTTTTTAAACCAATTGTTTTATGCAAAACCAATGGGTATATATTCATCATTTTCTTGATTTCATCTAACCCTAAGTCCTAACACTCTCTCTCTCTCCCACCTGCCTCCCTCTCACTCTCACTCGTCACCGTTTTTCCCTCCATCACACTCCTGTCACTGTCTCCCTCTCACTCTCGGCATTGTCGCCACTTGCTGGGACTGTCTCTCCTCACAGGTCGTTGTTGCTACTCTGTCTCTGTTGCCGCTCGACAATGTTCATCATTCATTCATTCTTACAAATCAGATATTACAAACTATCCAAGCATACAATGGCATGCAAAAATTCAAGATACTCCACCATTCAAATTTTCCCAATAGATGTTTAGAGCGCCACCTTTGCCAAAGTACGTGCCGCCATATTTGCTTCCCTTTTTGTGTGCACGATCTTCCAATTAAGTATGTGCAAGACGATCTTTGCATCCTCAATCAAATTACCATACATCAACCGCAGGCAGTCATTAGTTTGATAAGCATGAAGTATTGACATAACATAAAAAGTAAAATAAGTTTTGAGTTTTTTGTATGAATAGTAATAAAAAATAAATGATGCAATATAAAAGCGAAATGAGATAATAATTTTTGTGAGAAAATAGTAAAAAACATTGTTTTGAAAAAACGTTAATTTTTTCTTTTTTTCCCCTTAGAAGTGAGAATAAGGGAAAGAAAGGGAAAGAGGGTTTGCCAAACCCATATATATTGAACAATTTACATCTCTTTTAGATTAAAGTCACAGTCAAATTCACAATAGTGGCACAAGTCAAATATTACCAGTTTATTCATGAGTCTAAATAAAAAATAAAAAATAAAAATTATAGCCGCAAGCATGTTATAGTCAAACATTGTTATGGCTACTGTCAATAATAGGAGACAAAACCTCTACTATTTACAGCAATACCAAAATTATTGTATGGGGTAAGAGAAGGGAAAGAAGGCACAGCCTGCAAACTTTATTTTTTGTCTCTCTGATATGGGGAGCTAGCTTTCACCTCGTCCTTGAGCAAGGCAGCTATATCAACCTCCCCCATTAACTCATCGAAGATACCGTCGAACTCAGGAGGTCCTTCCCATGTTGGTGAGAAATGCTCCATACTGGTATCATTTCCACCCTCGGCAACCTCCAGCTTCTCATAAGAGGGTTTATCACATCTTTCAGCTCTCCTGTATGCTGTTTTCATAATTCCAGGGTTATGGATAGTTAGTTGTATGTAACCAGAGAAAAGAGATAATAAAAAAACCTCTAATATCCATTTTGATGCAAACTGTCTGTATTTAGTGCTTCCGATTTGCTTGTCAATGAAAATGCATTCTCCAACATAACATTCAAAGATTATTTGTCTCCAGTATATAATGACAGATATATATACTACAACTCATCACTCAGACAATGATCACTCTTCCCCAATATGAACTGTAAGAAAATTCTGAGACTAAGGGCTGCACATATCACAAAAGAGTGTATATATCGAATGTCAGATAGTAAACAAAGTCAACCAACTCATTAGTGCTCACTGATATCAAGAGATTATTGGCAACTTGCTAGCATCATTCAGACCAAGAATGCTCAAATATATTTATGCATAATTATTTTAAAAAAATTATTCCATTTGTTAAAAGTATCACCAATCACCCTCAACTGTTATTGTCAGCACAAAAGCATCCATCATTTTGTCCAATGCCACAGATAAAGAGTTTTAGAGCCTGTTTGAAATTGCGTTTGAGAAATAAAGGTTTCGAGTTAAAAAGAGCTTTTAGGCAAACGCTTCATTTTTAAGTTTTTGCCAAAAATGTTTTTTGGCCATTTTTAGGCTTTTTGAACCCTTAAAAGCTCTTTTAATTTTTTAACCAAACGAG
>NC_081547.1:20470573-20474439 GCF_901000735.1 Corylus avellana
AAAAAGCAGTGACAAGCAGTATGACATGAATTTTGGGAATGTCACGCCACATTTATTAGGAAGGAGATTCAGAATAATGCAGTTGGAAGGAACAACATTTCCTGATATTATTTGCTAAAAAAAACTTCAAGCCATCGCTGTAGAATGAACCTGATAACATTCACAATATCTTTTAAAACACTCTGACTTCCTGCAATTGCATCCTCTTTTTGCCTGGCTGAAGATGAAGTATTCTGGTTCCCTACTTCCTGCAGAGTTCTTTTGCTTATATATTTAATTCAATCACAATAAAGAACAAGATAGATACTCTGATAAGTGATTACCATAATATTTTTAGGAGAGTCAGTGGCATGCGTAATGATCTTTGGAGTAAATGCAAGAGGATTACGAGATTCAATTTGCTGCCGTGTATCAAGAACTAAGTCATCATATTCAGGTTTGTTAATACAGCTTTCACATGAACAACAATCCACACAATAAAGTCCAGCTGCAAAGCACTTACAATAACTGCAAATGACAAAGAATACAACTGAATCAAACTGCAACAGCAAAGGTGGCTTAAAAGTTGAATGTTTTAGAAAAACGATACCATCAGAAAATCTGTCATCGTTTATAAGCTCATAATTTCATTCACAAAATTCCTTCCATTAAAAATAAAAAAATAAAGGTTTAACAAGCTGAAGCTTCTAAGATATTACATTTTCACTAAATACATTTCAACATTCTGCCAAAAGCCCAGGTAAGAAGATACAAGTTTTAAAATGTGCTCAACACATGCCTCCTGTGCACTTACAGTTTCAAGCATTTCGACTTCCTACAATGACATCGTGTGCAGCCATCACTCTCACGTTTGTTTGCTGCCCTTTTCCTGGATGCATCCCAAAAACTCAAGTTGGCTTACTACGAAAAACTAAATGAAGCATGACTAACAATAAAAGCATACTTGCCTTTTCCTTGTGCGGCTTACTTGGTTCGACGACTCCACACTGTCAGCATTTTGTGAAGTGGACATTCTCCCCTCATCGGAAGCCACCTGCTGCTCAATTTGTGTCAAAGAAAAAGAATCACATGGGGGATTCAGACTATTAATGGCATAAGTGGCTGCCACACCAGCTTGA
This sequence comes from Corylus avellana, assembly GCF_901000735.1. Taxonomy (NCBI): domain Eukaryota; kingdom Viridiplantae; phylum Streptophyta; class Magnoliopsida; order Fagales; family Betulaceae; genus Corylus; species Corylus avellana. The sequence continues at coordinate 20,471,692 of NC_081547.1, forward strand.
CTTTCCTGCTGATCTACATCTGCATGAGAAAACATTGGCCTAGCTACAGCTGAAATTGAGATACTATTTGGGTCCTCAGGCACTAGCTTATCTTGTGAACTCAGGTACCCAGTTGAGTTCTTGCTTGAAAACATATCCGAGTCCAAGACCACAAATCTGCCGATGCTATTTACATGCAAACCAATACCAGAAGGAAGGGGAGACAATATTGCAGAATTTCCAGTAGTCTGAGTGGATCTAACCACTTCAAAGGGGCAGAAAGGGAACTGGGAATTGATGGACCGAGCATATCTGACTGACTCCCAAGTGTTGGAGATTGTTCTTCTCTTGCCATGAGGCACAGCCACATTCTTCAAGTTTCGTAGGCTATCCGTTGAATTTGCCATATTTCCAGTAGCCACACTCTTGCAGGCTATATCAGGTTCAAAATGAAGATGTCTACGTGTACTGTGTTGGTGATAATTGGCCTCCTACATTTCAATACTCAAATTACTCTACTGCACAAAATCTTAAAAGAAATGACAAGGAGAGATTACCCTCTCTCATGATGCATATGAAAGATCCTTATCAGGCAATTCAGTCACGTTCTTCCAATCTCATGGTTGCTAAGGATGATCATCCCAAAGGAGATAAAAATTGAACACAAAGATGATGCAAATAGTGATCTAAAACTTTTCTCCAAAAGTAATTTCTGTCATTCCATATGGTGAACTTTAGACATACTAGATATAACTTAGTACAACTAAATTAAAGACAAGTTGTATTGCTAAAATGATTAAAACCCAGTTGCCATAATCAAATTCTCCCAAAAAGCCAAAATTATTTCTTTGATTGCTTAGAAAATGTTGAAGTAAAGAATTATAACAAAAAAAAATTAACTTCCACAAAACCTATCATCATTCATGTCCATAAACAAACCCTCAAGCGACCATCAAATTACCCTACAGTGCCAACTCATAAAAAAAAATAAAAATGGAGAAATAAACCCTATTTCTTTTTCTGGTTTCACTATTTTCGCAGCAAACAAACAGTTTGTGAACGTAACAAAACACTACTAAAAGATTGAACACTTACCTGCATTTCCAGAGACTTTGCCAGAGATGACAACGGGACGGCGACCCGATTGCGTTTAGGAGAATCCATAAACGAATATTCAATTTTCTCGTAAATTTTAAAAAAAAAAAAAAAAAAAAAAAAAAAAGAAAAATAGTTTTCTACTGTTTACATAGGTTTTGAACTTTTTTTTTTGTTTTTTTTTAATTCGAACCTTAAATAAGCGGGAAAACTCTAATCACAGGGCACAAGGGTCGGCTTTTGTTTCGGGTGCTCCTAGGCCCATACTAGTCTTTCCTAACACTTCCCTTAGCTTCCTAGGGAACTAACGTATTACATGCAACGAGTCCACCTCATGTCGTGTCTTGAACTGAAAAACGATGAGACCAAACCTTTAAAATGGGCTGGATACAGCCAAGGTTTAGGCCTGGCCCATATATGGAACCAGTTCGGGTTTTATTTCGGATGGATCACCCGGTCCATGACCAGCCCCACCGGAGAAACCCTAGATAAACCCTAACAAGAGCTTCGAGGTTCATCCTAATCATCTGTTTGGTTGATTGAGAAAATTGAAAGTTTATTATTGTACAATTTAAAACAGCTTTACCTTTGATTCAAGCGATGAACTACCGGTTTCAAAACCTGCTGGAACCCTACCGAGGAGGCAACGTGGTGATCACTAAAAACAACCTGCTAATCTCACCGGTGGGTAACCGCGTGAGCATTACCGACCTCGTCAAGTTCCAAACACTAACCCTCCCGGTGCAGTCCTCCTCCGACATCTGCCGCCTGGCGGCCTCCCCGGACGGCGTGTTCCTCCTGATCGTCGACGGCAACAGCCGGTGCCTCCTCGTGAATCTCCACCGGCAGGTGGTCCTCCATCGGATCTCCTTCAAGAACGCCGTGAAAGCCGTGGCCTTCAGCCCCTGCGGGTCCCTCATCGCCGTCGCCGTCGGCAAGCTCCACCAGATATGGCGCGCGCCGGGCTTCAAGAAGGAGTTCTTCCCCTTCGAGCTCCTCCGGGTGTTTGGTTTGACTTTGCAGGATTTGTCACTACACAGTACCTGCAGACAGTGGCGGAGCCACTTACATTTTGGGGGTGCCGTGATTTTTAAAATTTTTTTTTTCTCCTCCAAAATTATATTTTTAAATTTTCTTTTTTCTCCACCAAAATTATATATATATTTCTTTTTACCTAGCCAAGACACGACGCCCTTAAAGTCAAGGACTCACTCTCTTTCGTTATTTGTATCTCAAAGATTCGATACTTGATTATTTTGTAATGTGCAATTATATATATTTGAGATTCGATACTTGATTATTTTGTAATGTGCAATTATATATATATATATATATATATATAGTGCCAACATGTTACATTTCTAATATATCAATTTGAGCACATATTTATGAATTTTTATAGATATTTTTTTGTGATGCATATATTGTGAGCATTATCAAATTTTTAGGGAAGAGAAAATTTTTAGTACACAAAAAAAAAAGATTTTTAGCGACATCCCCAATATGAATTGTCTGACTCCACCACTGCCTGCAGAGATGGACAAATCTGCCATTAGCTGGCCCCAAAACTAGGGGTTGAGGGCTCTCGCCCATAAAAGGAATGTAGTTGGAGGTAGCAAGTTGGAGGAGCTATTCACAATAATAATTTTGAGAGGAGAGCATGTTTTGAATGCA
>NC_081547.1:20474539-20503826 GCF_901000735.1 Corylus avellana
GAATAGGTTGTTGATTGCAGAAATTGAAACAAATATTATGATTGGGTTGTTGAAGTAGCTGAATGCGAAAAAAAATAAATTGTTGATTTTGTTGGGTCTATGTTGCTTTGGCGATGCTGGGTTTGGGAGAAAGAAAAAAGGAGGGTTTGGGGGAAAGAAAGAAGAAACTGCTGGTGGGATGGATTTGGAGCTTTGGTTTTGTTTTTTCGTCGGCGGTTTTTTCTGGTTTTCTCTGTATGAAGAAAAGAAGTAGGGGTTAAAATGCGGTTGCGGTTAGTGGCTAAAACCGCTAACCGCTAGGCGGTTAACCGCCTGGTTAGCAGTTAACCGCATCCGAATAACCGTTTTTTTACTAACCGCTTTTTTTTTTGCCTTTTATTGGGCTTTCTTTGTTTTTTGGCCGGTTTTGGCGCTCACTTTAAACAATGTCTTTTTTCTTTTCATAGCCATTTTAGCATTAAAAATTGCTATATACCAAAATCCTTATTGGTCACCTTCTATGAATCTATACAACATATAATACAAATAAAATTACAACAATTTTTGTAAATCATCACTTCACTGTAGTCTTGTACAAAACATATATATATAAAATAAAACTATATATATATATATATATATATATATATATAAAGCGGTTAGCGGTTAGTGGTTTTCAAAAACTCAATAACCACTTTCAAAAGCGGTTAAAAGAAGAAGAAAGGGTTTGGAAGAAAGAAAGAAGAAACGGTCGGCGATGTTGGCAGGTACGATGCTCTCCGGAGATGGTGGATTGGTTGTGGGTATTGGTGAAAAAAATTTAAAAAAATAATAATTTAATCATTTTTAAATTTTATTGACGTTTCAAAATTGGTACGTCAACAAATTTATTGGCGTGTCAATTTTGACACGTCAATAAATTATTTACATGTCAAAACTGACACATCAATAAATTATTAACGTGTCAGAAATTAACACGTCAATAATTATTTTTTATGTGCCACTTTTTGACACGTCAATAATTATTGACATGTTGAACAGTAACACGTCAAAATTTTTTCGTTTTTGACATCCTAAATTTTAACGCCTGACACACGTCATTAGAGTTTAGTGACATGTCAGGCCACCTAAAAAATATCAAGTTAAGAAAAACTCCATTTTTTGTAGTGACGTGTCCCACAAGCAAAGCATTAATTTTGGTGAAAAAAAAAAAAAAAAAAAGGCTAATGTGAGTCATGAAATGATTGCGTGGCCACCACCTCCCACATGACCAACCTTCTTATAACATATGAGGTGACCATGTTGCCACCCCTTCGTACAACTCATGGAGGTGGTTGTGCAACCCCCTTACATAGTTGAAGGGTGGTGGCTCCCATTTTATAACAACAGAATTAGTGATGTGGCATTTTATGACTTGACGTCAAGGTACTTAGCGGTCCATTGTAACATGTGGTTGATATGATGACCACTAGAAAAGTAAATAGAGGTGAGTAAAATGAAGTGATTTGATAACAAATTAAATGTTAAGAATTGATTTGATCAATTTTGAATCAAGTTATTCAATAAAAGGTCAAATCCAGATAATATATATACAATCTCTCTTTCAAAATAAAGCTTATATAGTAATACTTACTAGGGGTAAAAATGCAGATACACATGTAGTTATTAGCAATATCTGCCTTTGCTGCAATTATCACTTTTAGGTATTTGTATTATGCGATTATTATCTATATCTATGCGCATATTTATAATAATAATAATACAAAAAAGAGCAACATAGAAGGCAAATACAAAATCAAAAGAGTTTCCTAAAAATAAAATACAACACTACAAATCTAGCAAATATATAAAACATAAATAATATCTGAAATTCAAAACACAAATATATATAAAGAAAATGCGGATGCGGTGAATCAACGCGAGTAATCAGTGCAGGCGATTATTATATTCATGCATTTTCCCCCCTAAATTACTTAATAACTAATCTATAATTTCCCTTAATTAAATATTTGTACCCAAATTCAGCATGGTTGATTGTTGTGGTCTCTTGGAAAGAATAGTCCTCACAAAGTCATCCAACGCTTTGACCGAAGAGCCCCTCTCTTCTCCCTCGTCTCTTATTGCTGACAATATCCGCTCTTTAACCTCAGCAGCCTTCTTCCTCATACCCTCGCCTTTCCCCTCGGTCTCCATAACCAACTCTATCACCCTCTTCACTTCCTCCCCCACAAGAACACCCTGAATCCCTCTACTCAGCTCAACACTCAAACCCATCTCCTCCACCAGCATCTTTGAATTGTACGCCTGCTCCGCCGCCATCGGCCACCCTATAATCGGCACGCCCTGGCTTAAGCTCTCCAGCACCGAGTTCCACCCGCAGTGGCTCAGAAAAGCTCCGGTCGATTTGTGCGACAGAATGTCCAGCTGGGGCGCCCAGTTGCGCACCAACAACCCTCGTTTGCTTTCCCTCATTCGTTCTTCAAACCCTTACGGCAACCATTCTGCTCTGAATCCACCGTTCAGGTCGAATCCAAGCGGGGGCCTTATGGCCCAAATGAAAGCTTTTCCGCTCTCCTCCAACCCAATAGCTAATTCCATCATCTGGGAGGCACCGATTGTGTTCTCAGAGCCGAAAGAAATGTAGAGAACCGAATCAGGACTCTGTAAATCAAGCCACTCGATGCATTTTTAAGGAGCCAATCCGGGCTCTTTCCCGGCACGTTGTCTGGAAATACTTGAACGTGAAGAGGACGGATGTTTGTAAATAGTCCAAACAGGAAGTTTGATAAATTTTCTGAGAAGTTGTAGGCCCAAAGGCTCAATTTCCTCGACCGAGTTACACAACCACCCACAAGACTCCAAACAATGTGAAATCTGCGGCTGCATAAATGTAGACCACGTGTCTTAGAAACGGATGCAGCTGAGAGCGTTGGAAACGACAGCTTTCAGGAAACCCCGGCAGCGGGAACTCGTCGGAATCTGTAAAGCGATGTGGGAGGTTGAGCCACAAGGAGCTGCTGGCCATAGTGCCATAGGCACCTGCTGTGGCGAATGTAACATTCACAGTGCCTACACTCTTTGCAACATCAACAGCCCATCCAAAGAACACGTCTGAAATTATACAGAGCGGAGGCCGCCCTTCTTTGTCAATGATGTCACGGACAAGGCGCTGGAAAGGATCTTTGAGACTCATCGAAGCATGAAAGAGGTTCACAATCTTGTTAGGAGGCAAGTTCTCAGTGTTCTCTGTTTTGGGTGGTAAGTCGTGGTCGGAGCTGCAGAAGGGGAGCTCGTCGAGGCGGATGGAGGAATTAGAATCTGTAGAAATGGTGGAACGGAGGTACTGGATATTGAGCTTGGTACTGGCAATGGTGATGGTGAAGCCAGTACTTCTTCGTTGCGGCTGCTTTGCGAGTGCCAAAAAGGGTATGAGATGGCCATGTGCCATGTATGGTAGCATTACAATATGCTCGTCAGACCCCATCTGGTTGCAATATAATGCAAATGCTCTCTCCTGCCTTTTCTGCTTAATTACTCGTGTCTAGCTTTGAAGAAGAATCTGCTAATGGCTTCAACTTTTATTACCTACTTTACAAATGTCAAGGGCCGGCGCCGGCGTTCTGTAGATTTGGGAATTTGGACCTTTCTCTACTTTATTTCATTTGAATTGAAAAATATTCAATTAATTATAGTAAAAGGATTTGGCTTATTTGCTGTTATTAAAATAACAGCATGTATGCTGTAGTTTAATCAACGGTTAAGATTGAATTTCTCAAAAAAAAAAATCATTTTTTCTCTCTTATTAAATGCTTCTAAAAGTATGTCAACTTTAAAATTCAATCTTGATCGTTGATTCAACTACAGCATACATGTTATTATTAAAATAACAGCATGTAAGCCAGATCCATAGTGGAATGGTATTTTTCTCGATCTTAAAAAATGAAAAAACAAAAATAATCCTTCACTGACTGGATACTCTTCGTTTAAATGAAATGAAGAAGATTTTTTTTTTTTTTTTCCTCCTTATATTTAAGTGGGTCTTTTTTCTTATATTTAAATTTAAATTATTTTATATTTATTTTAATATTTATATTATATTTTTTATTTAAAAATCATTATTCTTACTTTTTATTTGTGTAATTACTAATGTTGCTTAAGTTGGTTTTTATCAAATTTAATTTTGAAAAAAAATTATTTATTCGTAAACAACTGTAACATATATTGTTAATAAAATTTATAAGCGATAAAAAAAAAAAATCAAAAAAATCAAAAAAATCAAATATTTTTATATAATTTAATATGTCAATTAGAACACTTTCTTTTATTTGTAAAATTTCGTTTAAAACTTCTTTTTTCTTTTTTTGTGAGTTATCAAATATAGAATGACTTATCACTTGATTCAAGAACATAAATAATAATTGGATCTTAAAAAAAAAATGAAATAATAAGACTCAAGAGGAAAAAAAAAAAAAAGTGTTGAGAAAAATGAAAAGCTATAAAGTGCAATTTATAGTGGAATACGATGTGAAAAAAAATAAAAAGGATGTTGAAATTTCACTGACATTGTAATTTTATCTTCTTTTTTTATGATAAAAGCCGGTGCCTTGTATTTATGTTGAAATAAGCAAAGCAGAAAGATCTGCTTGCAGATGATCACGTATACAGTCTGGTGGGTCATAAAGCCACACCTTATCCATTGAGTGTATAATAGCAGCTCTAGCTAAACAATGAGCCACCTGGTTGGCCTCTCTCCGTGTATGAATCATCTCCCAATCTGGAATAGCCCCTACCATGGATCGAATATCCGCTGTGAGTTGGCCCGTGGCACTGTCATCTGGCTCCCCTGACTTTACTGCTTCAATAATGCTCTTTGCATCACCCTCCAATTGGACCTTTGAGAAGCCCAGTTCCACGCACGTCTGGATGGCCAGCAACGCAGCCATACCTTCCGCTGCTGTGGGATCCAAACAACCTTTGCGTATCTGGTTCCAGGCAGCCCTCATAACCCCATGATGATTAGGGCTGAAATTTAAAACCGCCTAACCGCAACCGCTAACCGTTAACCGCTATAACCGCTAACCGCCTAACCGCCTAACCGCTTTGAAAGCGGTTAGTAAAAACCGCTAACCGCCTAGGCGGTTGCGGTTAGCGATTAGTGGGTTTTGGAAACCCACTAACCGCTAACCGCTTTTTTAAAATATAATATATATTTATATTATATATATATATTTCATATAGTAAATTGCAATGAGGCATTGCAGCGTAGTGGTACATATGCGAGTTTGCCAACGAAAGTACTGGGGTTCGATTCCCCCTAACGTCGGTTTTAATGTTTTTTTTTTATTAATTTTTTATTATATAGAAGTGCAAAACGAACCCTAAAATCTGAAGCTCCTTCTCCCTCCCTGCATCTGCGATCGTCTCTGCCGCCTCTCATCTCAAGCCAGCCTCTCTCACAACTCCGTCTCCGTCTCTCTCGCTCTCTCTCTCTCTCTCAACTCGCTGTCTCCGACTCTCCCTCGCTCTCTCTCTCAACTCACCGTCTCCGTCGCTCCATCTCTCAACTCGCCGTCTCCGTCGCTCCCTCTCTCAACTCGCCGTCTCTCGGCGCCAAGCAAGGTAAGTTATTAACTTGATTTTGATTTTTACACCATTTACAGTTTTACACAAGATTATTAGAGGATTAGGCCCAAGTAGCTAGGGTTTCGGCCAAACATTGTACTTTTTTTTTTTTTTTTTTTTTTTTTTACAGGTAATCCAAAGTTTGTTTATTACAATTTGCAAGCAACATTATATGTATCAGAATTTTGGGATTTTGAGAGTTTCAAGTGTTGTGTATGTTGTGTATAAGACTACAAGTGAAGTAATGATTTTGTTGTAATTTTATCATTATATTGTATGATGTGTAGATTTGTAGAAGGTGGCCAACAAGATTTTGGTATATAGCAATTTTTAATGCTAAAATGGCCATGAAAAGGGAAAAAAAAAAACAAAAAAAAAAGGTTCAAAATGAGCAAAAAAAAAAGATTAAAGTGAGCTGAAAACCGGGCCAAAATTGGCCCAAAACAGGTCCAAAATTGGCCCAAAACCGGTCCAAAAAAAAGCCAAAAAAAAGCGGTTAGGAAAAAGCGGTTATCACAAAGCGGTTAACCGCTATCCGGTTAGCGGAGGCGGTTAGTAATTTTTACTAACCGCCTAGGCGGTTGCGGTTAGCGGTTTTAGCCACTAACCGCTAACCGCAACCGCTATTTCAGCCCTAATTTTAACTACTCACTTTTTAAACGCACCTACATCCGCTTCAGTATTTTAACTATATATATATATATATTCTACTTTCATTATTCTCAAATGATCTGGACCCCACATTTATTTAAAAAAAAAAAAAACAATATAAATCTATTTATTTATTGAATGGATCAGATCATTTGGAAAAAGAAATTTGTGAAAAAGTATTAGGATGTCTAGTATTATCCTATTTTGAGTGTATTCTTGTGCTACTTTAAATCCGATATGAACGTATATATCAAGTTGCGTTACTGGATAAATTAGGGTCGTTTTTTAGAGAAAACTTAGGCCTCCTTCAAACCTAAGTTTGAATTCAAACTTTTTGAATGATTTTTATTAGGAGAAACATTACTTAATCCCCTAAATTTTCACGCTTTTTGAAATTATCCTCCAGAAATTCAAAAATTATCAATTTAAGGTATCGATTCAATTTTTTGCAATATCCCCTCCTGTTAGAGTTTTCCATTAAATAGTTAAAATTCTCAAAATACCCATAAAAAATATGTATATAAATAAAAAGTTATAAAAATTCAGGGTTCATTAGGTTTTAATCGAATTTGCAAAAAGATAAGGTAGATAATACTCAAACTAATAATACAACTAATTTGAATCCCAATTGATAAAAATACCTACTAATTCTTATTAAATAAAATCCTATTTTACATTTTAAAACAACTTCTAACCTTATCTGTAACACAATCTAAATGTGATAAATGTAAGCTGCCCATAACAATTTAAGCATTACCAAATGATAACTCTTGTAGCACATGTAAAATTTGAACTATTTTTTTCATCTGCATGTGATCAAGTCCTCAATTTTTAGGATTCTTTCCACTTTCTGTTAGAATTTTGGAGAAAGTGCACATGACTCCTTCAAACTACCACTTAATTGATAATGTTTTCCCCAAACTTTCAATAGTGACAATGTCTCCCCTCAAACTACCAAAAATTGTCAATGTTCCCCATAATGACGAAATTACCCTTAGTAAAATTAAAAAATAATAATAATAAAAAAAATTAACTAAAACTTCTAGAAAAAACCTAAAACTAACAAAAAATAATAATAATAATTTTTTAAATCAATTTTATAAGAAAAAAATTAAAAAAAAAATTGAAAATTTTCGTTTTTATTTTATTTTTATTTTTGTTTTATATTTTTATTTAAATAAAAATTTACGTTTAAAAAAAATAAAATTTTCGTTTAATAAAATGAAATTTTTTGTTTTTTAAAACTAAATAAAAAAAAATAGTTTTTTTTAAAATAAAAATTTCCATTTAAAAAAAAAAATTAAAAATTTTTGTTTTAAAAAAATTGTTTTTTTTTTTAAAATACTATTTTTAAATTAAAATTTTTCGTTTTTTTAAAAAATCAATTTTTTTAAAAAATTTATAGGGGTATTTTTGTCTTATTGAGAAATCTATAAGGGCATTTTTGTCTTATTGGTAGTCTTGAGGAGGGACATTGACAATGTTTTAGTAATTTGGATGAGACATTCTTACAATTGAAAGCTTGGGAGAGACATTGTCAATTGGATGGTAATTTGAGGAGGGTATGTGGACTTTACCTTATAATTTTTAACGGCGTATTTGGCAAACCATTTTTTTTTAAGTGAAATTTCATTCTTACAAATAAGATATTACAAACTATCCAAGCATACAATGACATGCAAAAATTCAAGATACATTCTCAATAGATGTTTAGAGCGCCACCTTTGCCAAAGTACGTGTCACCATATTTGCATCCTTTTTTGTGTGCACCATCTTCCAATTAAGTCTGTGCAAGATAATCTTTGCATCCTCAATGAAATTACCATACCTCTACTACAGTCAGTGATCAGTTTGATAAGTATGAAGTATTGACATAACATAAAAAGTAAAATAAGTTTTGAGTTTTTTGCTTGAATAATAATAAAAAATAAATGATGCAATATAAAAGCGAAATAAGATAATAACTTTTGTGAGAAAATAGTAAAAAAAATTGTTTTGAAAAGATGTTAATTTTTTTTCCCCTTAGAAGTGAGAAGAAGGGAAAGAAAAGGAAAGAGGGTTTGCCAAACTCATATATATTGAGCACTTTCCATCTCTTTCAGATTAAAGTGAAGAGTCAAATTCACGATAGTGGCACAAGTCAAATATTACCAGTTTATTCATGAGTCTAAATAAAAAATAAAAAATAAAAATTATAGCCGCAAGCATGTTATAGTCAGACATTGTTATGGCTACTGTCATTAATAGGAGACAAAACCTCTACTATTTACAGCAATACCAAAATTATTGTATGGGGTAAGAGAAGGGAAAGAAGGCACAGCCTGCAAACTTTATTTTTTGTCTCTCTGATTTGGGGAGCTAGCTTTCACCGCGTCCTTGAGCATGGCAGATATATCAACCTCCCACATTGAATCATCGAAGATACTGCGGAACTCAGGAGGTCCTTCCCATGTTGGTGAGAAATGCTCCATACTCGCATCATTTCCACCCTCTGCAACCTCCAGCTTCTCATAAGAGGGTTTATCACATCTTTCAGCTCTCTGGTATGCTGTTTTCATAATTCCAGGGTTTTGGATAGTTAGTTGTATGTAACCAGAGAAAAGAGATAATAAAAAAAACCTCTAATATCCATTTTGATGCGAACTGTCTGTATTTAGTGCTTGTGATTTGCTTGTCAATGAAAATGCATTCTCCAACATAACATTTAAAGATTATTTGTCTCCAGTATATAATGACAGATATATACAACTCATAACTCAGAAAAATGATCACTCTTCCCCAATATGAACTGTAAGAAAATTCTGAGACTCAGACCTACACATATCACAAAAGAGTGTATATATCGAATGTCAGATAGTAAACTAAGTCAACTAACTTATTAGCTGCTCACTGATATCAAGAGATTATTGGCAACTTGCAAGCATCATTCAAACCAAGAATGCTCAAATACATTTCTTCATAATTATTTTAAAAAAATTATTCCATTTGTTAAAAGTATCACCAATCACCCTCAACTGTTATTGTTAGCACAAAAGCATCCATCATTTTGTCCAATGCCACAGATAAAGAGTTTTAGAGTTTATTTGAAAAATAAAGCTTTTAAATTGAAAATAGCTTTTGGACAAAAGCTTTATTTTTGAGCTTTTGTCAAAAGTGCTTTGTGGACATTTTTAGGCTTTTTGAACCCTTAAAAACTTTTTTTTTTTTTTTTTCAAACGGACTTTGAGTGTTAGAAGCACTTTTAAACATCTCAAATGCAATCCCAAAGAAGCCCTTAGCCACACTATGTGGCCCTCTCAAACAGTATTTTTTAACTTGCCGAAGTTTGAAATTAATGTAAATCATATCCCATGGCTAAAACGTATGACTGCTACGAGTTCAATAAGACTGCATTTATGAGGGCAAAACATGCTTAATTTTACCAAAGTAAACTACAGATCGACCAGATAAAAAAAAAATAAAATAAAAAATAAAGAAAGAAAAAAAAAAAATCTGACCTGTCTTCTTCCCAAAAGAATTTTGGCAACCCTGGCATCGACATCCATCGGTGCATCCGACTTTAGCCTTAAATAGAGCAAAAGCTGTGTCTGATTAGAATTAGTCAAAGAGCGAAAATGCATACATACTTTCTATCCCAACTTCCTTATCTTGTTTGAACTTGATGTTTTTAAATTTCATTTCAAACAAAAAGACAGTGACAATCAGTATGACATGAATTTTGGGAATGTCATGCCACATTTATTAGGAAGGAGATTCAGAATAATGCAGTTGGAAGGAACAACATTTCCTGATATTATTTGCTAAAACAAACTTCAAGCCATCGCTGTAGAATGAACCTGATAACATTGACAATATCTTTTGAAACACTCGGACTTCCTGCAATTGCATCCTATTTTGTGCCTGGCTGAAGATGGAGTATTCTGGCTCCCTTCTTCCTGCAGAGTTCTTTTGCTTATATATTTAATTCAATCACAATAAAGAACAAGATAGATACTCTGATAACTGATTACCATAACATTTTTAGGAGAGTCAGTGGCATGCGTAATGATCTTTGGAGTAAATGCAAGAGGATTACGAGATTCAATTTGCTGCCGTGTATCAAGAACTAAGTCATCATATTCAGGTTTGTTAATACAGCTTTCACATGAACAACAATCCACGCAATAAAGTCCAGCTGCAAAGCACTTACAATAACTGCAAATGACAAAGAATACAACTGAATCAAACTGCAACAGCAAAGGTGGCTTAAAAGTTGAATGTTTTAGAAAAACGATACTGTCAGAAAATCTGTCATAAGCTCATAATTTCATTCACAAAATTCCTTCCATTAAAAATAAAAAAAAATAAAGGTTTAACAAGCTGAAGCTTCTTAGATATTACATTTTCACTAAATACATTTCAACATTCTGCCAAAAGCCCAGGTAAGAAGATACAAGTTTTAAAATGTGCTCAACACATGCCTCCTGTGCACTTACAGTTTCAAGCATTCGGACTTCCTACAATGACATCCTGTGCAGCCATCACTCTCACGTTTGTTTGCTGCCCTTTTCCTGGATGCATCCCAAAAACTCAATTTGGCTTACTGTGAAAAACTAAATGAAGCATGACTAAGACAATAAAAGCATACTTGCCTTTTCCTTGTGCGGCTTACTTGGTTCGACGACTCCACACTGTCAGCATTTTGTGAAGTGGACATTCTCCCCTCACCGGAAGCCACCTGCTGCTCAATTTGTGTCGAAGAAAAAGAATCACTAGGGGGATTCAGACTATTAATGGCATAAGTGGCTGCCACACCAGCTTGACTTTCCTGCTGATCTACATCTGCATGAGAAAACATTGGCCTAGCTACAGCTGAAATTGAGATACTATTTGGGTCCTCAGGCACTAGCTTATCTTGTGAACTCAGGTACCCAGTTGAGTTCTTGCTTGCAAACATATCCGAGTCCAAGACCACAGATCTGCCGATGCTATTTACATGCAAACCAATACCAGAAGGAAGGGGAGACAATATTGCAGAATTTCCACTAGTCTGAGTGGATCTAACCACTTCAAAGGGGCAGAAAGGGAACTGAGAATTGATGGACCTAGCATATCTAACTGACTCCCAAGTGTTGGAGATTGTTCTTCTCTTGCCATGAGGCACAGCCACATTCTTCAAGTTTCGTAGGCTATCCGTTGAATTTGCCATATTTCCACTAGCTACACTCTTGCAGGCTATATCAGGTTCAAAATGAAGATGTCTACGTGTACTGTGTTGGTGATAATTGGCCTCCTACATTTCAATACTCAAATTACTCTACTGCACAAAATCTTAAAAGAAATGACGAGGATAGATTACCTTCTCTCATGATGCATATGAAAGATCCTTATCAGGCAATTCAGTCACGTTCTTCCAATTTCATGGTTGCAACGGATGATCATCCCAAAAGAGTTAAAAATTGAACACAAAGATGATGCAAATATTGATCTAAAACTTTTCTCCAAAAGTAATTTCTATTATTCCATATGGTGAACTTTAGACGTACTAGATATAACTTAGTACAACTAAGAGTACTTTGTAGCCTACACTAAGAGTGTAAAGGTGGGCGGTTATTTAACTGCCCGCTAACCGCTATAACCGCTTAACTGCTACCCGCTAACCGCTATAACCGCTAAGTAGTTAGAGGTTAGCGGTTATTCGGTTTATTAACCGTAATAGTTAACTGTCTTTTTATATAATATATTATTATAATTATAATTATAATAATATTTATACATATAACATAATCAATTGATCATTAAATCATTTCATTATATAATAAAAAATTATAAATATATAATATGACATAACTCATAAGTCATAAGTATCCAAGTTCATACTAATATAACAATTAAGTATTTAGACACTTAATTTCAATGTATGCTATAAACTTATAAGTCCATATATGTTATAAATTATAATTATATATTATACATATATGCAATTATGCATACTAAAAAATATAAATGTATAAAATCAATACTTAATCATGTTATTAATATACAATGATAATGTGATTCGTATAATATCAAATTAAGTAATTGATATTGGATTAAATAATGTGTTACTTATAACCACAATTGAAGTATTAATGTATTATCATTTTAATTTATATGATTATATAATAACAAATTATACATATATATATATATATATATAGTATGACATAAGTCATAAGTATACCAATTCATACTAATATAATAATTAAGTACTTATAGACTTAGTTCCAATGTATGTTATAAACTTATAAGTCTATATATGTTATAAATTATAATTATACATACACGTATATTGAATAATACAAATGTATAAGATCAATACTTAATCATATGATTCAATGACAATTCAAATACTTTATTCAAATTAATCATATTATTAATGTACAATGATAATGTAATTCGTTTAATATCAATTATTTAACTATTTTCTCTTTTCAATTGTATAATATCAAGTTCTACTCAATTCTATTCTCTATTTTCAACTGATTTGTATAATATCAATTGTATAATATCAAGTTAATCATATTATTTTAAAAAAAAACTATTTTCTCTTAATTTTTTAGTAATTTTTTAAACCAATTGTTTTATGTTAAACCAATGGGTATATATATTCATCATTTTCTTAATTTCATCTAACTCTAAGTCCTAACACTCTCTCTCTCCCGCCTGCCTCCCTCTCACTCTCACTCGTCACTGTTTTTCCCTTCGTCACACTCTTGTCATTGTCTCCCTCTCACTCTCGGCACTATCACCACTCGCTGGGACTATCTCTCCTCATAGGTCGTTGTCTCTACTCTGTCTCTGTTGCCGCTCGACGTCTTTGTCTGCCTGTCGCTACTGTCTCTATCGCCGCTCGTCGTCTCCGTTCTATCTCTCTATCACTGCTCTGTCTCTGTAGGCCCAAAAAGTCCAATGTAAAAAAAAAAAGGTTATAGCGGGCGGTTACATGTTTTATTAACCGCTAACCGCTAGGTAGTTACAGTTGCGGTTAGTGAAATTTATTAACTGCTAAGATGGTTACGGTTAGCGGTTTTTGCCAATAATAGCTAACCATAATCACCTTTACACCCCTAGCACACACAAGTTTCGTATCAATGCAGGGTTCCATCGTCAAATCTCTCTTCCATACAGTGATCACTGAGATTTTAAGTCATGTTCTCCAAATGAAAGGATATACATATCTAGTTGGGCCAAAAGAAGACAACAATTTTGTACTAAATTCCAACAAGTATAATTGTAATTGTGCAAAAAAATTATCAATACACAGATGTTAAAGCAAAATATTTATTTACAACATATTCTGTCAAAGGAAGACATCCTACCAAGTATACTTTACAGTTCAGGATTTTTAAACTTATTGGCTTTTAGAAGTTAGTGACATAATAAAAATAGATACCATCCTACCACAAAAGCTTCATTATGGATAAAAGTAGTATCCTCATCATAAATAGATATAAACGGCAAATTTAAAACGGATTAGTTGTTACTTCTTATTCATAATTAAATTAAAAGTCTTGTAACTAGGGGCGGACCCCCTCTCGACCCTCAAAAATTTCCCTTACCTCTGGTAGAATTTTTTAGGATACCTTAGTTGCCCACCCTCGGTCACTCATCAAGAGCATTAACATCACCGGTGGGGCAAGCGGAAAACAATTCTTTATAATTTCAGACTTATACTGTTTCAAAGATTTAGAAATTAGGTTAGTCTTAAACTCACGGAAACAGACTATACAAACGATGCCATTCACACTTTAGTCTTTAGTAAAATGCTCTGTTTCAATTATAAAGCTTGAGTTGATTTACTTTGACTAAAATGCTGACCTTTATACTTGAGCTTGAGTAGCTGTCCAGCCTGTCCTGATTTTAAACTCGTGATGTGTGAGTTGCGCGTTTTTGTTTTGTTTTTGTTTTTGTTTTTTTTTTTTTTTTTTTTGATGAATGACAAAACTGTCAAAACGCTACTTATGTGAGAGTGTTATGTGACAAAATGCCAATTCTAGTTGAGAAAAAAAATGCACCGTTTCGTTTAGGCTTTCAATCTTTAGCGTGAGTCAGTGAGCACATAAAATTTATGCACCATACAAACAAAAAATGTCAATTAACACATATTTTGCGCACACTTTTCATTTGTACTGTTGGCTTTGAATTAAAATTAGGGTAATTGTATAATAAGTCTCTGAGTCAACCCTTCAAAATTTTTAAATTCCTAAGTTTTTTTTTTTTTTTTGGTCGAATTTTTACTCCTTGGGTCAAAGAAAATGACAATAAAATTTCTGTCATCAAAATTTTTTCACAGCCGTTAGTCTAGGTCAAAAAGCACTGTTTCACCTCATTAAAATATTAATTTTTTTAATTTAATTTTAAAATTTAAATATTAAAAAAAAAAAAAAAAAGAAAGGACAGGTGGTTCAGACAGGGGTGGCCTAACCACCCCATAGGCCACCCCATTTTCCCTGGGGGTGGTTCGGCCATCCCTAGACGGGCTGTCTAGGGGTGGCTGGCCCAAGGGGGTGGCCAAACCCTCAAATTGTTTTTTAACAGTTTGGCCCTAGGGGGTGGCCGAACCACCCCCTTAGGCCATGGGGGTGGTTGAACCACCCCCAGATTGACCGTAGGCCACCCCTAGACGGCCGGTCTAGGGGTGGCCGAACCACCTCCAAGCAAAATGGGGTGGCCGAACCACCTCCAGGCAAAATGGGGTGGCCGAACCACCCCTGTCATTTTTTGAAAAAAAATGTAAATTTTTTTATTTTATTTTTAGATTTAAATCTTAAAATTAAATTTAAAAAATGGAAAAATATAAAAAAGCCCCCCAAACTACCAGCTGTTTTCGATTTAGCCCCCTAATGTTCCAAAAGTGATAAAGTAGCTTCCCAAACTATCAAGCTATTGCATTTTGGCCACTCCGTTAGTCAAAATCGTCAGTTTGGACGGAAACTGCAAAACGACATCGTTTTGTTATGAGTAAGTTACTACAATGCCCTTTTATGAAGAAAAAAAATTGGAAAAAATATAAAAAAGCCTCCAAAACTACCAGCCGTTTTCATTTTAGCCCCCTAATGTTCAGAAAGTGATAAAGTAGCCCTCCAACAAAACGACGTCGTTTTTCAGTTTCCGTCCAAATTGACGGTTTTGATTAATGGAATGGCCAAAATACAATAGTTTGGTAGTTTGGGGGCTACTTCATCACTTTTGAAACATTATGGGGCTAAATCGAAACAGCTAGTAGTTTGTGAGGCTTTTTTATATTTTTTCCTTAAAAAAATTAATATTTTAACGAGGTGAAACGGTGCGTTTCGACCCAGACTAACGGCTGTTAAAAAATTTTTATTGTCATTTTGATGGACCCAAAAAGTAAAAATTTGAAAAAAAAAAAAAAAACTAAGGGATTAAAAAATTTTGGAAGGTTGACTCAGGGACTTATTATACAATTACCCTTAAAATTAAAAGAAATCATAATTGGATATGATTGATAACCATACAATAACATGTATGTAAAGAGGTATGCAGATTAACTAAGAAATGCAAACAATAAAGAAAGTCACGTTGTTTAAGAAAAAAAATTTTGTTTAAAGAAAGTCAATTTTTGCTCGTGTTGAGATAGATTTGGAAAATCTACCCATAGATCTTTACTTAAGAGAAAACAATTATGAGTACCATCCTAATCAATTTTTGTTCAACTCTCTCTTTTTTTTTGGGGGGGGGGGGGGCTCTGTCACTGCTTGGACAACTTTGAATCTTGAGAGCGGCCGAGTTCATGCAAATAACAGAAAATGCTGAAAAGTAGAGCCATACCAAAGCCACCCCTTAGGTGGGACCAACACTAGTAAATGACTCTTCTATATAAATTAACAATGTAATAGCTGTGTGAAGAAGAGTCTGACTCCTAAACAATGAAGAAAAACAATGGTAATAGCATAGTTAGTTTGTACCTTAAAAAATTCTTTTGATAATCTTCTTGAGCTCTCATCAGAATTTTCACATGCCTCATCAATCTGCAAAGGTTCAAGAAATGACTGGCAAGTACCATTTCTGAAGTCAATGGCATTTACAAAGTTAAGCTTTAAGACCTCACCAAACCTTTCAGCATTGCTCAGATTGACTGCAGTTTCAACCACTTTAAGTGAACTTAAAGGCAGATTGTTTTCAGCTTGATACAATGATGTAAGACCTCTAGCCTCTCTTGTGCTATCAACAGCATCATCAACTCTTTTGATGGTGTCTTTGGAGCCAGTATAACCACTCCGTAACAGCTGACACGCTTCCTTATTCGATTGGAACCATGGATTAGCTGAATTTATATTGTCCACCTCCACAGGATTTGCCAGATATTCACCAACACACCCTGAAGAATGATATGACTGGACTTCCTTCTCTGAGCTAGAAATTTGCATTGAATTCAACTGGGTATTACACTATCATAAAAATTTGAATCTGATGCAACTATATTGTCTCTATAAACATTAAAAAAAAAAAAAAACTACTAGTTTAAACATACAAGACAATAATCTTTTAGTTAACAAGATTGCCTCAATAACTAAAAAAAAAGCTTGAGTCTATAGAAAATAAATAAAAATAATTGATTGCTAAATTAAAGACAAGTTGTATTGCTAAAATGATTGAAACCCAATTACCATAATCAAATTCTCCCAAAAGGCCAAAATTATTTCTTTGATTGCTTTGGAATATGTAGAAGTAAAGAATTATAACAAAAAAAAAAAAAAAAATTAACTTCCACAAAACCTATCATCATTCATGTCCATAAACAAACCCTCAAGCGACCATCAAATTACCCTACAGTGCCAACTCATAAAAAAAATTTTAAAAAAAAATTAAAATAGAGAAATAAACCCTATTTCTTTTTCTCGTTTCACTATTTTCTCACCAAGCAAACAGTCTGTGAACACAACGAAACACTACTAAAAAATTGAACGCTTATCTACATTTACAGAGACTTCGCCGGAGATGACAACAAGCAGGGACCCGATTGCGCTTAGGAGAATCCATTAACAAATATACAGTTTTCTCGTAAAAGTTTTTTTTTTTTTTTTTTTGAAATAGTTTTCTCGTAAAAGTGACGTGCTTATATAGGTTTTGAACTCTTTTTTTTTAAAAAAAAAAAAAAAAAATTTAATTCGAACCTTAACTAAGCGGGAAAACTCTAACTACAGGGCCGCAAGGGTCGGCTTTTGTTTCGGGTGCTCCTAGGCCCATACTAGTCTTTCCTAACACTTTCCTTCACTTCCTAGGGAACCAAACAAGATATATCCTCGTATTACATGTAACGAGTCCACCTCGATCATGTCTTGTCTTGAACTAAAAAACGATGAGACCAAACCTTTAAAATGGGCTGGATACAGCCAAGGTTTAGGCCTAGCCCATATATGGAACCAGTTCGGGTTTTATTTCGGATGGATCACCCGGTCCATGACCAGCCCCACCGGAGAAACCCTAGATAAACCCTAACAAGAGCTTCGAGGTTCATTCTAATCATCTGTTTGGTTGATTGAGAAAATTGAAAGTTTATTATTGTACAATTTAAAACAGCTTTACCTTTGATTCAAGCGATGAACTACCGGTTTCAAAACCTGCTGGGAGCCCCCTACCGAGGAGGCAACGTGGTGATCACTAAAAACAACCTGCTAATCTCACCGGTGGGTAACCGCGTGAGCATTACCGACCTCGTCAAGTTCCAAACACTAACCCTCCCGGTGCAGTCCTCCTCCGACATCTGCCGCCTGGCGGCCTCCCCGGACGGCGTGTTCCTCCTGATCGTCGACGGCAACAGCCGGTGCCTCCTCGTGAATCTCCACCGGCAGGTGGTCCTCCATCGGATCTCCTTCAAGAACGCCGTGAAAGCCGTGGCCTTCAGCCCCTGCGGGTCCCTCATCGCCGTCGCCGTCGGCAAGCTCCTCCAGATATGGCGCGCGCCGGGCTTCAAGAAGGAGTTCTTCCCCTTCGAGCTCATCCGGACGTTCGCCGACTTCGACGACAAGGTCACGGCGCTCAAGTGGAGCCCCGACTCCAAGTACATAATCGCCGGGTCGAAGGACCTGACGGCGAGGTTGTTTTCCGTGAACAAAACCGGCGTTGTCAAAACGAAGCCGTTTATGTTTCTTGGCCATAGAGATACAGTAGTGGGTGTGTTTCTGGGAGTGGACAAGATGACGAATACAGTTTCTAGGGCTTATACGGTCACGCGGGATTGCTATATGTTTAGCTGGGAGTTGAGTGGCAGTGACGGTGAATTCGATGAAACGGGAGGGGAGAATTCGGAGCCGGACTCGCCAGGGACGCCGGAGAGGGAAGTCGAGACCGAGAGGGGGAATGAAGTGAGTGTGAAGAATAAGAAGAGGAAGGGTTTGGATGGAAATTTGGAGGAGAACGGAGGGAAATGGAGGTTGTTGAGGAAGGATGGTTTTGGCCAGGCCCCGGCGAAGCTGACGGCGTGTGACTATCACGGGGGGCTCGATATGCTGGTGGTGGGGTTCTCGAATGGGGTTTTCAGGTTGTACCAGTTGCCGGATTTTGTTTGTATTCAAGTCATGTCGATATCGAGGCAGAAGATCACCACGGCGTTGTTTAATGAGGCGGGGAATTGGCTGACGCTCGGGTGTGCGAAGCTCGGGCAGTTGCTGGTGTGGGAGTGGCGCTCTAGCACTTATGTATTCAAGCAGCAGGGACATTTCTTTGATGCGAATTGTGTGGCTTATTCAGCGGATTCACAGTTTTTGGCTACTGGAGCAGATGATAACAAAGTCAAGGTAAATTTAATGTGTGAAACATTGGTTCGGTCATTTTTCCTAACAAATGGTTATGTTGTTGATATCAAAGTCTAGCTCAAATGCATTACTCATATGTTTTATGATCAAAATAATAGCAGTTAGTAGTCTATGCTTTTGCAGTTTGTTAAAATTCGGATGAAAATTTATAATACATGTAAAACTAATAACAAGATAATTGATATTGTGCATCTGTGTCCATGTTGCAGAGCAAGTTTTTGCTTGAAAAGTTTGAGCCATTTGATTTTATTGGTGCACTGAAGTGATGTGCCAGATTTAAATTTACCAGTTAGTAACCTACTCAAAGATTTTTCTTGAAACGCTTTTGTGTTCAACAGTTGAAAGAAGTCCTCATATGTCACCCTTTGAATCTCCATTACCTGAATCCTACCTCAATCATAGTCTTGTTTCTGCTTCCGCACTGTGAACAATTTAGAACCAAAATTCATGTTCCCTTTGCAAAGTATGCAAGTTTGCATTCTCTTGCGATTGCAATAATGCTTAATCTATTGTGGGTAGTGGGTAACAAGTATTGCTTTACCTCTGAATCAATTTTCTCTTTTCCATTTGAAGGCTCACCTCCATTAGGAATCAGCTTATTGTTGTCATGTATGTTTTGCCCTTAGCAGTGATTGGGTCATTGGCAAATGTTAGGACTCATTTAATCAAACTCATTTATTTTTTCTTTTACAAAAACTTATTTCCTAGGTTATTTTTCTAATTGTTTTGGTATGGTTATGTTCTGAATGTTCAGCCTTTGTCTCCTTTTATCCTATGAAGTTTGTACTTGAACTCGTGTGAAACTTTTAGTGTTTGCTTCATACAGGTGTGGACTGTTTCATCAGGCTTTTGCTTTGTAACATTCTCAGAGCACACTAATGCAGTCACTGCTCTCCATTTTATGGCTACTAACCAGTGTCTCTTAAGCGCATCTCTGGATGGGACTGTTCGTGCATGGGATTTGGTCCGTTATCGGAATTTTAGGACATTTACAACCCCTTCATCTAAGCAATTTGTTTCCTTGGCAGCTGATCAAAGTGGTGAAGTGATTTGTGCTGGAACTCTAGATTCATTTGAGGTATTTTTGTGTCAATTTTTGATGGCTGTTAACAATCAACACTCCCCTCGTTTTCCCTGACACGTTCTTTTCAATGTCATGCTTAGATATTTGTTTGGTCAATGAAGACGGGCCGTTTGTTGGATGTTCTTAGTGGTCATGAAGGACCTGTTCATGGGCTAATGTTTTCTCCCACAAACGTGAGTTAACCTGTCTTTTTCCATTTTTCTGCACTGATGATGTGTGCCTTATGTTCGTCTTGGAGAATGTATCTAACCACAGTGTATTAGAACTATTTGAGGTCTTTATTCACAGCATTTTAGTTTTCCCCTTAACTCAATAGGGCGCTTTATGAGGTTTCCTGTTTTCACATGTAGGCAATCTTAGCTTCTTCATCATGGGACAGAACTGTTCGATTGTGGGATGTTTTTGAGGGTAAAGGTGCCGTCGAGACATTTCCTCACACACATGACGTTCTTACATTGGTTTATCGTCCAGATGGAAGGCAATTGGCTTGCAGCACATTAGATGGACAGATTCATTTCTGGGACCCAATTGATGGCTTGTTAATGTACACCATTGAGGGCCGTAGGGATATTTCTGGTGGTCGTCTCATGACTGATCGTAGATCTGCCGCCAACTCAACTTCAGGGAAGTTCTTCACAACCTTGTGCTATTCTGCTGATGGCAGTTACATATTAGCCGCAGGGAATAGCAAATTCATCTGTATGTATGATGTTGCAGATCAGGTTAGTTTGCACACATTTATTTGTATACAGATAACTTATCATCTTTGTGGTAAAACTGTGCTTTTTTTCTTCTTCAAGTTTTCAATGCATTTTGTCTGGTCATCATTTCCGGACCGTTTTCATGATTCCAGATTGCCTTTTTTCATCTGGGTGGGTAATTGTTCTTCTATATAGATGTTTTATCTTGTATTCTTCATGTGTATTTGAGAGCGCCTTACGCTTTTAATGATATCTCAATTACTTAAAAAGTTTGGGTGGGTAATTGTGAAAATTAGCAATTCGCTTTTAAAACTAGACAGAGCCATGTGGAAGAATTTTATTTTATTTTTCTTTAAAAACATCAAAAATGGGTGTGGAATAAGTGATCCGATTATGTGCTAAGTTCAATTGTTCATAACATTAAATTATTTTGTACATATGTATCCCTTTTGCCCCTTTCAGAAGCTTCTGAAGACAATGAAATCATGAACTTTGTTCTGAAAATTTTAATTTATGCAATATATGTAAGATGAAGTACATGTTCTGGCACATTACTTATATCATAGAATTGATTTAAAGTGGTTTGTCAAACTCTCAACGTTGTATAACCTAATTTTTTTGATAAATAACATTTATAACCTAATTTCTGAGCATTTTGTGCATAATTCACAATAATTTATTTCTGTGCCCCTTTGTCGAGTTCCTAGACTTTTTGGTTAAAGTGGACCTCACAGTCACCTGAAATGTCAACAAGATTAGCACAGTAATATATTTATGCTAATTCTATATTTCAATAAAAATCTTCTTTTATCTTTACATTTTTGTACTCAATTGGTGGTTGGTGAAACAATTTGTTTGTCAAGAAGACAGTAAAGATTAACATTCAATGTTTTATCAGAAATCTATAAAGGTCTAATCAATGATTGTAATGGATCATTATAGGTTGCATGAATTCTTTTTATAGGAACCTATAATGGCTTATAGCTTAAGGCGTATCTGACTTTGAAAACATTGTGTGGGTTTTGTTAGTTGTGGTATATGGAATTGAATGTGTATATATTTGCATCCACACTGCACAGGTATTGCTGCGTCGATTTCAAGTAACCCATAATCTCTCTCTAGATGGAGTTCTTGACATCTTAAACTCAAAGAATATGACAAGAGATGGCCCTCTGGATCTAATTGATGACGACAACAGTGACACGGAAGAAGGTGTTGACAAACAAACCCGAACAAACTTAGGTTCTGGTTTACCAGGATCCATAGGAAACGCCGGAAGGTCTTCTATTCGTACAAAATGTCTGAGAATTGCACCCACTGGGCGGAGCTTTACAGCTGCAACAACAGAGGGGGTGTTAGTTTATTCAATTGACGAATCCATTATCTTTGATCCCTCAGACCTTGACGTAGAAGTTACACCAGAGGTATTTCCATGTTAAAATCTGCAACTAATAAGGAAATGAAAATCAAAATTTTCATTTCATATTTTTCTGTTTTTCAAATGTAGCTTGGAACAGAATCTGAATCACATTAAGGTAGTCGACCAATTAATATGTACCATATTATTTGGGTTGCATCTTTGTGTTTTTTATGAAATTCATTTACTTATAAAAAATATAGGGAGAACTTCACTTAATCCTTTGAACCTTTATCATTTTTGTAATCACCCCCATAAAGTTCAAAAACTCTTTATTTAGTATATCCATCTTTAAAAAGATTGCGATGTCACCTCTCTGTTAGGATTTTCTGTTAAATCCTACGGACGCCTTAGAAATTCTCAAAATACCACCTATATTTGTTTTTTAAAAAATATTTCATTTGTAATTTTATAAATTTTATGGAGAGATAAAGGTCATTTTACCCTTTTTCATCTAATTTAGCCCCAAATCCTAACGGGATGAGTGACATTACAAACTTTTTAAAGTTTGATACACTAAATTGAGAGTTTTTAAACTTTAGGGGGATACTTGCAACAACAATGAAAGTTCCAAAGGTTAAGTGAAGTTATCCAAAAATATATTATTTGGATAGCAGCATTTCCCTTTTCTTTTTAGTAGCAGGTTTCCTTTTCTGTTCAACAGCACTGTTTTTTTCATTTCAGTGAAATAGCAGTATTTTTCCTTTTGCTGATTTGATAATTCTTTTTTTATTTTCTCTATTTTTGTGGTTATGCTGTTATACAGGCAGTTGATGCAGCACTAAGTGAAGGTCAACCAAACAAAGCTTTAATTCTTAGCCTTCGTTTGAATGAGGATGCTCTAATTAAAAAATGCATTTTTGCCGTCAGTCCCGTGGATATACCGGCTGTTGCCTCATCAATCCCTTACAAATATTTGCAGAGGTTAATACAAGCATTTGCAAATCTTCTTGAAAGCTGCCCGCACTTGGAGTTCATACTTCGATGGAGTCAGGTATATTTTCCTCATAACTTCAACTTTTCCAACTAATTCTATTCATATTAGATGCAGATAACCTCTGCACTGTGCTGCTTTCTAGATCTATCTCATGGATTGTGATTTGGTTGTTTGTATGGCAGGAACTCTGCAAGGCCCAAGGCAACTCTATTAAACAGAATTCGAGAAAACTGCTTCCTGCTTTAAAGTCCTTGGAGCAAGCAATTGTCAGAAGACATCTGGATTTGGCAGATACATGTTCTTCTAATGAATATAAGCTTCAATATTTATGCTCCACCAGCACCACAAAATGAATGGGTGTAGGATAACTTGTAGGCGCTTGGGCAAGATTTTTTTGAAACATTATTTACATCTGGTTGTTCTACTGCAAGGCGGACCAGTTTTAACTCTCTTCCTACTATGCATTGAATCCATCCTGCGGCCCTCGAGAAGCCGGAGAATACCCATTATGCAGGCCTTCCACGAGTGGTCCGGTGTGTTCGTTACAAAATCATCCATGCATCAAATTCTGCTGTTCATTACAGAAGTATTTATGGCATCAATTCATGCTGTTTCTGATTATTTATATCAATTTTGCCATTACAAACATTAGCCTGTTAAGATATGCGTTGCAATACGGTATAGTAGTATTAGAGCTATCAATATTGTAGATTTGTTGTAATGCTCAACAGGAGATTTGATGGAATCAAAAGGTTCTTATTGCGTGCACTTCTCTTTTGAGTTTCTTATAGCGTTCAATTTATTTATAACTGTTCATACAAGATCATTTCCATCACTCTTTAATCAAAAGGTTCTTATTGCGTGCACTTCTCTTTTGAGTTTCTTATAGCATTCAATTTATTTATAACTGTTCACACAAGATCATTTCCATCACTCTTTGGTTTATATTATTTGAAGTAATTGTAGTCCATAGGTGAAGAACGTATGACCATCTAAGGGCCTCAAGCCTACCATCTCCGTTGACAAAAAAAAAAAAAAAAAAACAGGGGTGCTCTCCAAATTTTTAAATTTGTCTCTTTAACTTTTTTAGTTTTTATAATATAAACCCTTTAAAATAGTTTTTTAGTCCCCTTAAAAAGAGTTTGTTTAGTTTTGCTCTCCCACCTCATGAGAAGAAAGAGATGGGAATTGGCGGGATTGAGATCTTGCAATTCTTGCTTCAAGTATCTATGTAATTCATTAAAAATGAACGGCTTGGATTGAATCGCATAAGCTTTTAAAAAGGAAAAAAAAAAAAGTAAAGAGAGTGACTGATCATCCTTCACCTTCTGACGGGTCAAAGGACCACCCCAACCACTTATGAGAATGGCCGGCCACCTCTCCCCTTGAATTACCAGGATTGATTGCGTAACCCTCAAGTCATCAAGCCCTTAGGAGTTGATTACACTATTCTGTCATTCCCCCCTCCCCCCAAAATTATCAAGGGTGGTTGCACCACCTCTCAAACCCTCAAGGGTGATTGCACCCCGTCTCTTGAACTACTAGGAGGTAGTTGCACCACATCCATGAGGTTACTGACCACCACCATTAAAAGGTGTGGTGATGATTGGCTACTCTTTTAGGAGTGGTTGACCCACTCCCAATAATACAGATGGGGTGGTCAACCACCACCTCAAAGATTGAGAGGGTGGTTGGCCACTCCCGTGGATGATCAATCTATCACAGCCACATCTCTAGGTAGTCGGCCACCCTTTGATAGTGAAAAGATGGTCTAAATTGTTCATTTTGAATTAATGATCTAAATTTTTAAAATTGTAGGGACCTCAATCTAGGAATAGGCGGTAAATATTGGGTTCTGAGCTTGAACTCAATGAACTGTAAAGAGATGGTAAATGCCAACAATTTTGGGGGCTCGAAGGTAGGTGGAGAAGATGAGGGGATAAGGTGGGAGTGACTGCAAGGCTGTTGGCAAAGGAAGTAGAGTAGAGGATGGTGGTCCGTAAGGTGGAACACAACAAGCTCTCTGCAGAGGAAGTGGCCCAATGCTAAAAAGATTTAGGGTCATGGGAAGAAAGTGAGGAGGAGGAAAGAGGTGAAAAGGGGAGGGGAGAAGACCAAGCAGGGTACAGGGGAGGAAGGGGGAGATCGAAAGCGAAAGCCAAGGGAGGGAGTATAAAAGATCAAGCCTTGCTCATCTATACTGTTGATGCGTTTTTTTGTTTAAGGATTTGCTAACTAGTGATTTTTCTTCGTGGTTGAGCTATGAGAGAACTTCTTGTATGACAATGGTGCTCTTACAAAATAAGGACAAGGTCAGAGGGTTTTCGGTCAGTTAGGGCCGAAGACCTTCCGATGCTTAAGTTAGCTTAAACATCTTTATATTTCCATCTATAAATCAGTGTGTGTGAAATGTATGTAAGATTTATGAAGAGAAGAGTACAAGAGAGAAGTGGGATTGAGAGTCCCAAAAATGTGTTAGAGAGTGTTTTGAAGTCCTGGGAGGACTCGTGGAAAAGAGAACTCCTCGAAAAGGTCCCTGGACTTTTTTTTTTTTTTTTTGACATATACATGTAAATACAAGAGGGAGAGGGGGATTTGAACTAATATCGATAAGGTGAATGGATGAAGGCACATTGGCCATGGCGAGGTATTTTCTCCCCAACATATACTTGATCCATTATCTTCTCAATCTTATCATATAGCACCCTGCGGAAAACTAGCCATATAGAGCCTCATATCTTGTAACTTTTAACAATAATACAAGATTATAACATCAAAAAGGTTCTAGTGACGTCTAACTCTGCAATATCTTTCAGCTTTTCCTTCCCTTCACCAAATACAAAATGATGAAACACTGATGACCAACGGATGACTTGACTTCTAAAATTCTAATAGAAGCTGGTTGCGTCTACTATATATATTCGTCTTTCACAACTACTATGATTATTATTAATATTTTTTGAAAAACACATTAGTAATGATATTCAACAAATCATCACAAATACTTGAGAGCACGAATCTAATCCCAACTGAGACAAATGCCCCCATTGCATTTCTTTAATTTAAAGCAGAAATCACATTAAAAAAAAAAAAAAACAAATACAACACTCCCTTTCACTAAATGGGAGTAGTAGTAAAGGACTTTTGATAAGAACATGCCCAACAACAAAATAAACACTTGAGATAACATAACAAAAGACAAGCTGCAGGCAAAAGCCTTCCAAACTAGTCCTTATTGTACCCCTGACCCTGCTGCTGCTGCTGCTGCTTATTGAGAGTATCATCCTCAACAGCATTACTATTATTATTATCTTTGCCCATCCCCAATGTATGCTTCACCGCATCAGCTGCACCTTGCGCCATCTGCTTCACCTGCTCTCCAGTCTTCTGCAGCACCCCGCCGGTCTTCTCCTTCCCGGCCTGCGCCTTCTCGCGGGCCGCTTGCGCCGCCTCCGCCGCCTTCTGCTTGCCAGTCTCCGCTGCTTCTGCCGCCTTTTCCTTGGCCGATTGGGCAGTGCTTGAGGTCTTCTCTTTGGCTGCTTGGGTTGTCTCTGAGGTCTTGTCCTTTGCTTGTTGGGATTTCTCTGATGTCTTGTCCTTTGCCGCTTCCGCCTTCTCCCTCATGGTTCCCATTGTCTGGTCCGTTTTCTCCTGAGTAATAAGCAAGCACACAAAATCAAAAAAAAAAAAAAAAAACATTACTTTTAGTAAAACGACTGTCATCAAATGAAAAAAAATTATACCTCTGCTCGACCCTTGGTTTCACCAGCTCTGTAGCTCTGATCATGGGAGGCCATTTTCTTTATAGTTTGAGAAATTGCTTTTGCTTTGTAAAATCTGAGAAAACTTGAAGAGTATCGGAAATTTTTTGGTTGCGAGGATATTATATAAGGGTGTCTTGGGTGGATGGATATTTGTAGTATTTTCATGTTGCCTAAGTGACAAACACGTGCACTGCGTTTTGACAGGTTGTGTGGCACGTGTCGCGATGAGGTTAAGGATGATAGTTTTGCTGCAAGCCTGCAACTTCGATTGGTGACTCAACCTATAGAATATCGCCACCTCGTGCCTCTGTTGTTGTAGATTACGTGTCTAGCTTACACGTGTTTTTTTCTTTAGAATGCCTGCACTCGATTTCGAGGACAATTTTAAACAAATTCGCTGCATCATTTACTTTAATCGTGCCACCACACCAATGTTAGCTCCAAGCTAAGGTGAAAAGACGGTTACGATTAATGGTGAGTGGTTATTAGTTAAAATTGTTAATCGTAATCGTTTAAATGGTTAATAATTTATTAACCGTCTCCGTTAATTGCTTAGGCGTTTAAACGGCAGTTAACGATTAGTAACTCTAATAATCATTAACTGTAATTATTTAAGTAGTTAGTAAAATTCACTAACCGTCTCCACTAACCGCCTAGGCGGTTAACAATTAGTAACTCTAATAACTGCTAACCGCTTTTTTAAAAAAAATAAAAAAACCAAAATAATGTCGTTTATTTGGTAATACAATAATATCATACTACATACTAGGGCCGGCCCAACCGCTAGGCGAGTTAGGCCGGTGCCTAGAGCCCCAGATTTCTAAGGGCCAAAATATTTTTTAATAAGGCTAAAAAAAATTTGCATAAAGGCCCTCAACATACTTTAAGAAAAAAATTATTATTTGTTTATAATATCAAGGCATCAATATGCTTTCTCGAGGCCTTCAACATGCTTTAAAAAAATAATATTATTATTTTTATAATATGGAGGCCTTCTGCACAACAGCCACGAGGCACTCAACAGGTAACATGTTTTAAAATATATATATATTATTTGTTTATAATATTGAGGCCCACGAAAAGAAAAAAAAAATAATAAAAAAATAAAAAATCTAAGAATCCCACAGACTTGTTTGTTGTGGTTATTTTGCAAATGAGAAATGATACAAATCCCAAATTTTCTTCGCAAAAATGAGTTCTCAAATGATGTGTCACCATCCCATGAGTTGGTGACACACTTCCAAAAATAATAAATCTCATGAGATTGTGACACATCATTTAGGAACTCATATTTTGGAAGAAAATTTGGAATGTATAGCATTCCTTTTGCAGAAATCCAGCCCCTCACAAAAGGTTGAAATGTTCAACTTTTCACATTTCAAAAAGATTAAAATGGTTATTTTGCAATTTACGAAAATGCTGAAAGACAAAAATAAGTCTGCTTAATTTAAGTATAAAGAACAAAGAGTAAGGGCAAAATGGTAATTTTAGTCTCAAACAAAAAATCACTGAGTGCGGAATCAGTGCTTATTAGGTGAAGATCTCCTGCAATATTAAAATAAATATTATTTAATTAATATTTAAATATTAAAAAAATAAGGCTCAATTTTAAAGTTTTGCCTAAGGTCCCTAAATTCATTGGGCCGGCCCTGCTACATACGATATTATTTCTAGATTTTTATACATTGTTTATATATATTTAATTTAAACACAAAAAGACATTGTTTCATATATATATATATATATATATATATATCGGTTTTGGAAAAAAATTAAAACCGCTAATCTTAACTGCCTTCAAAAGAGGTTAACAGTTATTACAGTTAGCGATTAGCAGTTAGAGGGCGGTTATTAGCAGCCTGCCGTTTCACCCCTAGCTCTAAGGCCGACTAAGCCCAAAAAATTATAGGAAAATCAAAAACGAAAAATTCCTGGTGGCATGCTACTTAATTGGTTTACAACATTTTTTTAATTGGCTGTAATTAATATGGGCATAAATTGTACTGACTTAAATTTATGATTGTTTTCTAATTTATTGGTGAAAAAGGAAAATGTAATATACATGCAATTTATATTTTACTTTACCTTTTTTTTTTTTTGTTTATATTTTACTTAATACTGATGTCACTCTTTACTAAGATAAAGAATAAATACAGGTGAAGGAGATGAAACCTTTGTAGGTCTTAGGTGAAATTTTGATCCTCTTTTATCAGCTTAATAAGGTTAGTTTTGTTAATTTTTGTGTAAATTATATTTTTATTTGCTGCTTTAAGCTTGTATTCTTAGTTTTAGTGGTTGGGTTAGGGTGCATATTCTCTTAATATTGTTGGGT
>NC_081547.1:20503926-20513333 GCF_901000735.1 Corylus avellana
TCTTTATTCACAGCATTTTAGTTTTCCCCTTAACTCAATAGGGCGCTTTATGAGGTTTCCTGTTTTCACATGTAGGCAATCTTAGCTTCTTCATCATGGGACAGAACTGTTCGATTGTGGGATGTTTTTGAGGGTAAAGGTGCCGTCGAGACATTTCCTCACACACATGACGTTCTTACATTGGTTTATCGTCCAGATGGAAGGCAATTGGCTTGCAGCACATTAGATGGACAGATTCATTTCTGGGACCCAATTGATGGCTTGTTAATGTACACCATTGAGGGCCGTAGGGATATTTCTGGTGGTCGTCTCATGACTGATCGTAGATCTGCCGCCAACTCAACTTCAGGGAAGTTCTTCACAACCTTGTGCTATTCTGCTGATGGCAGTTACATATTAGCCGCAGGGAATAGCAAATTCATCTGTATGTATGATGTTGCAGATCAGGTTAGTTTGCACACATTTATTTGTATACAGATAACTTATCATCTTTGTGGTAAAACTGTGCTTTTTTTCTTCTTCAAGTTTTCAATGCATTTTGTCTGGTCATCATTTCCGGACCGTTTTCATGATTCCAGATTGCCTTTTTTCATCTGGGTGGGTAATTGTTCTTCTATATAGATGTTTTATCTTGTATTCTTCATGTGTATTTGAGAGCGCCTTACGCTTTTAATGATATCTCAATTACTTAAAAAGTTTGGGTGGGTAATTGTGAAAATTAGCAATTCGCTTTTAAAACTAGACAGAGCCATGTGGAAGAATTTTATTTTATTTTTCTTTAAAAACATCAAAAATGGGTGTGGAATAAGTGATCCGATTATGTGCTAAGTTCAATTGTTCATAACATTAAATTATTTTGTACATATGTATCCCTTTTGCCCCTTTCAGAAGCTTCTGAAGACAATGAAATCATGAACTTTGTTCTGAAAATTTTAATTTATGCAATATATGTAAGATGAAGTACATGTTCTGGCACATTACTTATATCATAGAATTGATTTAAAGTGGTTTGTCAAACTCTCAACGTTGTATAACCTAATTTTTTTGATAAATAACATTTATAACCTAATTTCTGAGCATTTTGTGCATAATTCACAATAATTTATTTCTGTGCCCCTTTGTCGAGTTCCTAGACTTTTTGGTTAAAGTGGACCTCACAGTCACCTGAAATGTCAACAAGATTAGCACAGTAATATATTTATGCTAATTCTATATTTCAATAAAAATCTTCTTTTATCTTTACATTTTTGTACTCAATTGGTGGTTGGTGAAACAATTTGTTTGTCAAGAAGACAGTAAAGATTAACATTCAATGTTTTATCAGAAATCTATAAAGGTCTAATCAATGATTGTAATGGATCATTATAGGTTGCATGAATTCTTTTTATAGGAACCTATAATGGCTTATAGCTTAAGGCGTATCTGACTTTGAAAACATTGTGTGGGTTTTGTTAGTTGTGGTATATGGAATTGAATGTGTATATATTTGCATCCACACTGCACAGGTATTGCTGCGTCGATTTCAAGTAACCCATAATCTCTCTCTAGATGGAGTTCTTGACATCTTAAACTCAAAGAATATGACAAGAGATGGCCCTCTGGATCTAATTGATGACGACAACAGTGACACGGAAGAAGGTGTTGACAAACAAACCCGAACAAACTTAGGTTCTGGTTTACCAGGATCCATAGGAAACGCCGGAAGGTCTTCTATTCGTACAAAATGTCTGAGAATTGCACCCACTGGGCGGAGCTTTACAGCTGCAACAACAGAGGGGGTGTTAGTTTATTCAATTGACGAATCCATTATCTTTGATCCCTCAGACCTTGACGTAGAAGTTACACCAGAGGTATTTCCATGTTAAAATCTGCAACTAATAAGGAAATGAAGATCATGAGAAAATCAAAATTTTCATTTCATATTTTTCTGTTTTTCAAATGTAGCTTGGAACAGAATCTGAATCACATTAAGGTAGTCGACCAATTAATATGTACCATATTATTTGGGTTGCATCTTTGTGTTTTTTATGAAATTCATTTACTTATAAAAAATATAGGGAGAACTTCACTTAATCCTTTGAACCTTTATCATTTTTGTAATCACCCCCATAAAGTTCAAAAACTCTTTATTTAGTATATCCATCTTTAAAAAGATTGCGATGTCACCTCTCTGTTAGGATTTTCTGTTAAATCCTACGGACGCCTTAGAAATTCTCAAAATACCACCTATATTTGTTTTTTAAAAAATATTTCATTTGTAATTTTATAAATTTTATGGAGAGATAAAGGTCATTTTACCCTTTTTCATCTAATTTAGCCCCAAATCCTAACGGGATGAGTGACATTACAAACTTTTTAAAGTTTGATACACTAAATTGAGAGTTTTTAAACTTTAGGGGGATACTTGCAACAACAATGAAAGTTCCAAAGGTTAAGTGAAGTTATCCAAAAATATATTATTTGGATAGCAGCATTTCCCTTTTCTTTTTAGTAGCAGGTTTCCTTTTCTGTTCAACAGCACTGTTTTTTTCATTTCAGTGAAATAGCAGTATTTTTCCTTTTGCTGATTTGATAATTCTTTTTTTATTTTCTCTATTTTTGTGGTTATGCTGTTATACAGGCAGTTGATGCAGCACTAAGTGAAGGTCAACCAAACAAAGCTTTAATTCTTAGCCTTCGTTTGAATGAGGATGCTCTAATTAAAAAATGCATTTTTGCCGTCAGTCCCGTGGATATACCGGCTGTTGCCTCATCAATCCCTTACAAATATTTGCAGAGGTTAATACAAGCATTTGCAAATCTTCTTGAAAGCTGCCCGCACTTGGAGTTCATACTTCGATGGAGTCAGGTATATTTTCCTCATAACTTCAACTTTTCCAACTAATTCTATTCATATTAGATGCAGATAACCTCTGCACTGTGCTGCTTTCTAGATCTATCTCATGGATTGTGATTTGGTTGTTTGTATGGCAGGAACTCTGCAAGGCCCAAGGCAACTCTATTAAACAGAATTCGAGAAAACTGCTTCCTGCTTTAAAGTCCTTGGAGCAAGCAATTGTCAGAAGACATCTGGATTTGGCAGATACATGTTCTTCTAATGAATATAAGCTTCAATATTTATGCTCCACCAGCACCACAAAATGAATGGGTGTAGGATAACTTGTAGGCGCTTGGGCAAGATTTTTTTGAAACATTATTTACATCTGGTTGTTCTACTGCAAGGCGGACCAGTTTTAACTCTCTTCCTACTATGCATTGAATCCATCCTGCGGCCCTCGAGAAGCCGGAGAATACCCATTATGCAGGCCTTCCACGAGTGGTCCGGTGTGTTCGTTACAAAATCATCCATGCATCAAATTCTGCTGTTCATTACAGAAGTATTTATGGCATCAATTCATGCTGTTTCTGATTATTTATATCAATTTTGCCATTACAAACATTAGCCTGTTAAGATATGCGTTGCAATACGGTATAGTAGTATTAGAGCTATCAATATTGTAGATTTGTTGTAATGCTCAACAGGAGATTTGATGGAATCAAAAGGTTCTTATTGCGTGCACTTCTCTTTTGAGTTTCTTATAGCGTTCAATTTATTTATAACTGTTCATACAAGATCATTTCCATCACTCTTTAATCAAAAGGTTCTTATTGCGTGCACTTCTCTTTTGAGTTTCTTATAGCATTCAATTTATTTATAACTGTTCACACAAGATCATTTCCATCACTCTTTGGTTTATATTATTTGAAGTAATTGTAGTCCATAGGTGAAGAACGTATGACCATCTAAGGGCCTCAAGCCTACCATCTCCGTTGACAAAAAAAAAAAAAAAAAACAGGGGTGCTCTGCAAATTTTTAAATTTGTCTCTTTAACCTTTTTTAGTTTTTATAATATAAACACTTTAAAATAGTTTTTTACTCCCCTTAAAAAGAGTTTGTTTAGTTTTGCTCTCCCACCTCATGAGAAGAAAGAGATGGGAATTGGCGGGATTGAGATCTTGCAATTCTTGCTTCAAGTATCTATGTAATTCATTAAAAAAGAACGGCTTGGATTGAATCGCATAAGCATTTAAAAAGGAAAAAAAAAAAAAAAAAAAAAAGTAAAGAGAGTGACTGACCATCCTTGACCATCCCAACCACTTATGAGAATGGCCGGCCACCTCTCTCCTTAAATTACCAGGATTTATTGCATAACCCTCAAGTCATCAAGCCCTTAGGAGTTGATTACACTATTCTCTCATTCCCCCCTCCCCCCAAAATTATCAAGGGTGGTTGCACCACCTCTCAAACCCTCAAGGGTGATTGCACCCCGTCTCTTGAACTACTAGGAGGTAGTTGCACCACGTCCATGAGGTTACTGACCACCACCATTAAAAGGTGTGGTGATGATTGGCTACTCTTTTAGGAGTGGTTGACCCACTCCCAATAATACAGTTGGGGTGGTCAACCACCACTTCAAAGATTTAGAGGGTGGTTGGCCACTCCCGTGGATGATCAATCTATCACAGCCACATCTCTAGGTAGTCGGCCACCCTTTGATAGTGAAAAGGTGGTCTAAATTGTTCATTTTGAATTAATGATCTAAATTTTTAAAATTGTAGGGACCTCAATCTAGGAATAGGCGGTAAACATTGGGTTCTGAGCTTGAACTCAATGAACTGTAAAGAGATGGTAAATGCCAACAATTTTGGGGGCTCGAAGGTAGGTGGAGAAGGTGAGGGGATAAGGTGGGAGTGACTGCAAGGCTGTTGGCAAAGGAAGTAGAGTAGAGGATGGTGGTCCGTAAGGTGGAACACAACAAGCTCTCTGCAGAGGAAGTGGCCCAATGCTAAAAAGATTTAGGGTCATGGGAAGAAAGTGAGGAGGAGGAAAGAGGTGAAAAGGGGAGGGGAGAAGACCAAGCAGGGTACAGGGGAGGAAGGGGGAGATCGAAAGCGAAAGCCAAGGGAGGGAGCATAAAAGATCAAGCCTTGCTCATCTATACTGTTGATGCGTTTTTTTGTTTAAGGATTTGCTAACTAGTGATTTTTCTTCGTGGTTGAGCTATGAGAGGACTTCTTGTATGGCAATGGTACTCCTACAAAATAAGGACAAGGTCAGAGGGTTTTCGGTCAGTTAGGGCCGAAGACCTTCCGATGCTTAAGTTAGCTTAAACATCTTTATATTTCCATCTATAAATCAGTACGTGAAGAGTGTGAAATGTATGTAAGACTTATGAAGAGAAGAGTTCAAGAGAGAAGTGGGATTGAGAGTCCCAAAAATGTGTTAGAGAGTGTTTTGAAGTCCTGGGAGAACTCGTGGAAAAGAGAACTCCTCGAAAAGGTCCCTGGACTTTTTTTTTTTTTTTCCTGAACTTTTTTTTTTTTTTTGTTTTTTTTTTACATATACATGTAAACACAAGAGGGGAAGGGGGATTTGAACTAATATGATTTGAACTAATATCGATAAAGGCATATCGTACTTAATTAAGGTGAATGGATGAAGGCACATTGGCCATGGCGAGGTATTTTCTCCCCAACATATACTTGATTCATTATCTTCTCAATCTTATCATATAGCACCCTGCGGAAAACTAGCCATATAGAGCCTCATATCTTGTAACTTTTAACAATAATACAAGATTATAACATCAAAAAGGTTCTAGTGACGTCTAACTCTGCAATATCTTTCAGCTTTTCCTTCCCTTCACCAAATACAAAATGATGAAACACTGATGACCAACGGATGACTTGACTTCTAAAATTCTAATAGAAGCTGGTTGCGTCTACTATATATATTCGTCTTTCACAACTACTATGATTATTATTAATATTTTTTGAAAAACACATTAGTAATGATATTCAACAAATCATCACAAATACTTGAGAGCACGAATCTAATCCCAACTGAGACAAATGCCCCCATTGCATTTCTTTAATTTAAAATTTTAAAGCAGAAATCACATTAAAAAAAGACCAAATACAACACTCCCTTTCGCTAAATGGGAGTAGTAGTAAAGGACTTTTGATAAAAACATGCCCAACAACAAAATAAACACTTGAGATAACATAACAAAACACAAGCTGCAGGCAAAAGCCTTCCAAACTAGTCCTTATTGTACCCCTGACCCTGCTGCTGCTGCTGCTGCTTATTGAGAGTATCATCCTCAACAGCATTACTATTATTATTATCTTTGCCCATCCCCAATGTATGCTTCACCGCATCAGCTGCACCTTGCGCCATCTGCTTCACCTGCTCTCCAGTCTTCTGCAGCACCCCGCCGGTCTTCTCCTTCCCGGCCTGCGCCTTCTCACGGGCCGCTTGCGCCACCTCCGCCGCCTTCTGCTTGCCAGTCTCCGCTGCTTCTGCCGCCTTTTCCTTGGCCGATTGGGCCGTGCTTGAGGTCTTCTCTTTGGCTGCTTGGGTTGTCTCTGAGGTCTTGTCCTTTGCTTGTTGGGATTTCTCTGATGTCTTGTCCTTTGCCGCTTCCGCCTTCTCCCTCATGGTTCCCATTGTCTGGTCCGTTTTCTCCTGAGTAATAAGCAAGCACACAAAATCAAAAAAAAAAAAAAAAAACATTACTTTTAGTAAAACGACTGTCATCAAATGAAAAAAAATTATACCTCTGCTCGACCCTTGGTTTCACCAGCTCTGTAGCTCTGATCATGGGAGGCCATTTTCTTTATAGTTTGAGAAATTGCTTTTGCTTTGTAAAATCTGAGAAAACTTGAAGAGTATCAGAAATTTTTTGGTTGCGAGGATATTATATAAGGGTGTCTTGGGTGGATGGATATTTGTAGTATTTTCATGTTGCCTAAGTGACAAACACGTGCACTGCGTTTTGACAGGTTGTGTGGCACGTGTCGCGATGAGGTTAAGGATGATAGTTTTGCTGCAAGCCTGCAACTTCGATTGGTGACTCAACCTATAGAATATCGCCACCTCGTGCCTCTGTTGTTGTAGATTACGTGTCTAGCTTACACGTGTTTTTTTCTTTAGAATGCCTGCACTCGATTTCGAGGACAATTTTAAACAAATTCGCTGCATCATTTGCTTTAATCGTGCCACCACACCAATGTTAGCTCCAAGCAAAGGTGAAAAGACGGTTACGATTAATGGTGAGTGGTTATTAGTTAAAATTGTTAATCGTAATCGTTTAAGTGGTTAATAATTTATTAACTGTCTCCGCTAATCGCTTAGGCGTTTAAACGGCAGTTAGCGATAAGTAACTCTAATAACCATTAACTATAATTATTTAAGTAGTTAGTAAAATTCATTAACCGTCTCGACTAACCGCTTAGGCGGTTAACAATTAGTAACTCTAATAACTGTTAACCATTTTTTTTTAAAAATAAAAAAACCAAAATAATGTCGTTTCTTTGGTAATACAATAATATCATACTACATACCAGGGCCGGCCCAACCGCTAGGCGAGTTAGGCTGGTGCCTAGAGCCCCAGATTTCTAAGGCCCAAAATATTTTTTAATAAGGCTAAAAAAAATTTGCACAAAGGCCCTCAACATGCTTTAAGAAAAAAAATTATTATTTGTTTATAATATCAAGGCCTCAATATGTTTTTTCGAGGCCTTCAACATGCTTTAAAAAAACAATATTATTTTTTTTATAATATGGAGACCTTCTGCACAACAGCCACAATGCACTCAACAGTTAACATGTTTTAATATATATTATTTGTTTATAATATTGAGGCCCACGAAAAAAAAAATCTAAGAATCCCACAGACTTGTCTGTTGTGGTTATTTTGCAAAAGAGAAATGATACAAATCCCAAATTTTCTTCGCAAAAATGAGTTCTCAAATGATGTGTCACCATCCCATGAGTTGGTGACACACTTCCAAAAATAATAAATCTCATGAGATTGTGACACATCATTTGGGAACTCATTTTTGGGAAGAAAATTTGGGATGTATAGCATTCCTTTTGCAGATATCCAGCCCCTCACAAAAGGTTAAAGTGTTCAATTTTTCACATTTCAAAAAGATTAAAATGGTTATTTTGCAATTTACGAAAATGCTGAAAGACAAAAATAAGTCTACTTAATTTAAGTATAAAGAACAAAGAGTAAGGGCAAAATGGTAATTTTAGTCTCAAACAAAAAATCACTGAGTGCGGAATCAGTGCTTATTAGGTGAAGATCTTCTACAATATTAAAATAAATATTATTTAATTAATATTTAAATATTAAAAAAATAAGGCTCAATTTTAAAGTTTTGCCTAAGGCCCCTAATTCATTGGGCTGGCCCTGCTACATACGATATTATTTCTAGATTTTTATACATTGTTTATATATATTTAAAATTTTAAACACAAAAAGACATTGTTTCATATATATATATATATAGCGGTTTTGGAAAAAAATTAAAACCGCTAACCGAAACTGCCTTCAAAATCTGTTAGCAGTTATTACAGTTAGCGATTAGCAGTTAGAGGGTGGTTATTAGCAGCCCGCCGTTTCACCCCTAGCTCCAAGGCCGACTAAGCCCAAAAAATTATAGGAAAATCAAAAACGAAAAATTCCTGGTGGCATGCTACCTAATTGGTTTACAACATTTTTTTAATTGGCTGTAATAAATATGGACATAAATTGTACTGAATTAAATTTATGATTGTTTTCTAAGTTATTGGTGAAAAAGGAAAATGTAATATACATGCAATTTATATTTTACTTTACTTTTTTTTTTTTTTTTTAATATATTTTACTTAATACTGATGTCACTCTTTACTAGATAAACAATAGTAAATACAGGTGAAGGAGATGAAACAGCAGCCAGGTCCCTAGGTGGGGAATTTTGATCCACATCTTTATCAGCTTAATAAGGTTAGTTTGTTAATTTTGTGTAAATTATATTTTTATTTGCTGCTTTAAGCTTGTATTCTTAGTTTCAGTGGTTGGGTTAGGGTGCATATTCTCTTAATATTGTTGGGTTGAGCACAGAGTAGCTATATCTATATCTTCATTTTAATTAATTTATATCTATATCCTCATTTTAATTAATTTCATGATGATAAGTAAGTAAAAATTATAGGATTTACATTAACAAATAACTTAAAACACAAAATATTGACAACATACTTAAAATTATTATTTGTGTCACATCAAAAGACCCTTTTTTTTTTTTTTTTGTCAAATAAAAATCAAAATGCACATTCCAAAACATGTTTGGGTGGTTACCATGTGTAACCTTCTATGTTCGAGGACAACTTGAGATCACTAAAAAAATATATCTATAACGGCGCATTATTTTGTTATGAGAATGGAATTTTATATGGAACAATTATTAATATTACGATATATTAAAATATATGATACAGTAGAATATTTTATTGTCTTTATTTTTATTTTATTCTATGTAAGAGTTTTGACAACTTAACCCTAGAAAATATTGTAATGGTTTGCATATTTAAAGGC
>NC_081547.1:20513353-20515334 GCF_901000735.1 Corylus avellana
GGCCAATGTATTTGGGGGCCTTAGACAAAACTTTAAAATTGAGCCTTATTTTTTTAATATTTAAATATTAATTAAATAATATTTATTTTAATAT
Organism: Corylus avellana; assembly: GCF_901000735.1. NCBI lineage: Eukaryota > Viridiplantae > Streptophyta > Magnoliopsida > Fagales > Betulaceae > Corylus > Corylus avellana. Next base: position 20,513,448 of record NC_081547.1, read on the forward strand.
TGCAGGAGATCTTTATCTAATAAGCACCGATTCCGCACGTAGTGATTTTTTGTTTGGGACTAAAATTACCAGTTTGCCCTTACTCTTTGTTTTTTATACTTAAATTAAGCAGGCTTATTTGTGTTTTTCAGCATTTTCGTAGATTGCAAAATAACCATTTTAACCTTTTGTGAGGGGCTGAATTTCTACAAAATAACCACAACAGACAAGTCTATTTGGGATTCTCAGATTTTTTTTTTTTCCGTTCTTATTTTATAGAGGGCCTCGATATTATAAACAAATAATATTATTTTTTAAAAAACATGTTGACTGTTGAGGGCCTCGTGTGCAGAAGGCCTGCATACTATAAAAAAAATAATATTGTTTTTCTAAAGCATGTTGAAGGCCTCAAGAAAGCATATTGAAGGCTTTTATGCAAATTTTTTTGGCCTTATTAAAAAATATTTTGGGCCTTAAAAAAAAAAATTTTGGGCCTTAGAAATCTGGGGCTCTAGGCGCAGGCCTAACTCGCCTAGCGATTGGGCCGGCCCTGTGAGTAGCTATATCTATATCTTCATTTTAATTAATTTATATCTATATCCTCATTTTAATTAATTTCATGATGATAAGTAAGTAAAAATTATAGGATTTACATTAACAAATAACTTAAAACACAAAATATTGACAACATACTTAAAATTATTATTTGTGTCACATCAAAAGACCCTTTTTTTTTTTGTCAAATAAAAATCAAAATGCACATTCCAAAACATCTTTGGGTGGTTACCATGTGTAACCTTCTATCTTCGAGAACAACTTGAGATCACTAAAAAAATATATCTATAACGGCGCATTATTTTGTTATGAGAATGGAATTTTATATGGAACAATTATTAATATTAAGATATATTAAAATATATGATACAGTATAATATTTTATTGTCTTTATTTTTATTTTATTCTATGTAAGAGTTTTGACAACTTAACCCTAGAAAATATTGTAATGGTTTGCATATTTAAAGGCTATTTTTTTTTTTTTTTTTTTTTGAAGGAAAATCATTCTTATCTCATTAATAGAGGAATCAAGAGCATTAAAACTCTTACAATCACAGAACATAACGTTCTGAAAGATCCTAACCGAAGCTAAAAGATCAAAGTCGTAACTAAAAGATTACACATCAAAGACGCCAAACATCCGCTAACCTATAACTAATCTTCAGTTGGAATAACAGATCTGCGCTAGGCAGACACAAACTAATGCATAGGTAGCTCTTATTCCTCGAACCTGGGATCAAAAGGACCCCATGCCAACACACATCCTCCTGAACCTGAAAGCCAGGATATCGTTCACATCCACAACCTCAGGGGTCTGGACCAAAATAACAAGCGAAGAGATCAAGAAAGAGGACATGGCCTTATTACAAGCAGCAAGAAAAACAAGAAAAATACAGGGAAAATCAAAGCAATACAACTAAAAATTTAAAAATAGGAGCACACTAGGCGGATGACAACAACCGGAAGAAAAGTCGATCGCATGCTTGCCGGAAACCGATGCGTAAATGGCGTTGGAAGCACATCGCGGTGGGGACGCGTGAAAAGACCCAACAGAAGACAGCAAACGGCAAAGCTGGCGCGGAGGAGATCGGCGGCGCACTCAAAGAAATTGGGGGAAAGTTTGAGTGAATCCCCCATGAGCGGCACCCACAAAGTGTGCCCAAACAAACACCTAGCAAGAAAAAATAAACAAGCAAACAAAGAACAACAACAGGGAAAAGAAAGCGAAATCCAAAAACAAACACAAAAAAGAAAAGAAACACAGATCGGGGAAGAGAGGGGGGGAAGGAAAATGGGGAAGGGAGGGGGGAACAGATCAAGGAAAGAGAGGAGGGGGGGAGGGGGAGAAACCCC
>NC_081547.1:20515354-20608973 GCF_901000735.1 Corylus avellana
CATATTTAAAGGCAATTATGTTATGAATAAAAGAAGCAAAAAATTAATTCAAAACATTGTGTTTGCAAATGTTTTAGGTTCCCTTCAACGAATCTAAAAGACTTCGGTTCCTTCAAAACCTAACAATCTATCCCGTTGCGTGTATGTAAAAGCATTCACGTAACATTGGTATCAGAGCCAGGTTCAATGGCGGATCAAAAAATAGATCGTTTTGAGCAACAAATTGGTCATATTAGGACTTTGTTGGAGTGTTTGAAGAAGAGTATGGAGGAGCAGGCTTAAAAATTAGAGAGTTATCTAGCCACAACTAATCGTGCAATCCACTCATTCTACCACGATGAAGCAACCCACAACCCAATCTTACCGCCCAGTTCTGTTACGATCCTAGTGTTACACATGGGTTAAGTCTAATCTTAACCATGTGTATATAAGCTCTTGGGCACCATTTCCTTGTAAGCCAATTTTCAAGGGTGAGTTGTACCCAAGCTTTGTATCATTTAATGTTACGAGTTTTTCCATATTAGGCTAGCCTTATTAATTTTATGTATTAGGTCTATATTATGTTAGCATACGTTGGCTAACCCTAACTGTATTAGGGTTATGATATTATTTCAATAAGAGCTGATGACTCAGCCCTACCTCTCTTATGTAATATGTAATGAATCCACTATTTGAAAGAAGCGATGCTATGAATAAAGGCATGAGAAGAATTAAGCCCAAACCTTGTGTTTGAAAGGTGTAGGTTCTCTTAGAACCTAATTTATCCCGTTACGAACTTAGGCTCGTAGCAAGTTCAACCCCAGCCATGCACAGCTACCACCTTCATCCCAAGCCAGTAGCCATATTTCCCCAGCCCCAACCGCAGATCCACAAGCCAACGCTGCTCAAAGAGATTCGCCGCTGCCGCCGTCCCGAATCCACCGCACCAACGCTACCACCATCTTTACAGTGCTGCCAACACTACTAGACACATCACACACCACTGCTCAGCCCTAGATCTAGCAGCGTTTCCACTTGCCAGCGTCTTCTTTGATCGCTACCACTCCACCATCTTGCACGTCAATCCACCCTACCCGCGGAGGTGGAACTGTATCCATAAGGAAAACGACCAGCTACAAAGTGGTTGGAAAGTCTAGACAAAAACACTGCAAGGCTCTCTCATCAACGCTTAAAGATCATTCCTTTTTGAGTTGGCAATTGTAAGAGGTGCTGAAGGGGCCGATAGAAGAAAAAAAAAATGAGATTGCATCAGAAATGGGAAAAGAAATAGAAGAATTGTGATTACAGTGCTTTTTCAAAGCATCGGAAATTGAAGATTGCCACGGAAGACTAAGCAAAGGTGAAGTCAGCAGGAAAGGGGAAAAAAAAAAAAGTGGGTCAGAATTTTTGTTTAAGAGTTAATGAATCCAACTTCAAGAGCCAATTTGGCTCATTACGGTGCTTTTTCAGTATTGTTAATTGGTTTACATTATTATTGCATACATCTGGCAACCGACTTCAAGATCAAGATTTTAAGACCTTGAGGAAAAGGTCATCTTCAAGGGGAAAGGAATGTTACAAGAATGGAATTTTTATGTGGAACAATTATTAATATTAGGATATATTAAAATATATAATACAATATGATATTTTATTGTCTTTATTTTTATTTGATATTGTCTTTATTTTATTCTATGTAAGAGTTTTGATTACTCAACCCTAGTTTATATTTCAATAAGAGCTGATGACTCAGCCCTATAAAATATAGTAATAGTTTGCCTATTTAAAGGCCATCATGTTATGAATAACGCTAAGCATAAAATTATTCAAAACATTTTGTTTGAAAATGTTTTAGGTTCCCTTCAACGAATCTAAAGGGCTTAGGTTCCCTCAAAACCTAACAATATATCCCGTTGCGTGTATGTAAAAGTATCCACATAACACATTTCATGGCGCATATTTAAGCGCCTATATTTCTCCTTTATACCAACGCTTGAGCAATTTGCGCCGATTATTTTCCTATTTAATTGTTGTCGGCATTGGTTATTTGCAATGATTATTTTCCTTTTCAATTACCAAAGCCTAGTCCTAGTGCCAACAAAATTGGTTATTTGTGCTAGTTATTAAATTTTAATTCTAGGCGCATATTTTATGCAAGAGTGATGATGCGCTGGTAATTTAGACATAAAAATTAATTTACAATCAAAATGATCATAAAGTCAAAATAGGAAATAGTTCAAGAAGCTACAATGTATTTTTCTCTCCTTTTTCTCTTTCAAAAGTATATTCTTTTCCCATTTTCTCTTGTATATTCTTGTGGAAACAAATATATATTGTCGCATTTAAAACAGACAAATAAAAAGTGGCATTGAATCCATATCCAAAGTAAAATGAAATAAATGTAGAAAGAACTAAACTAGGGATGCAGAGATTTTCCTAAATTCACAATCACCTTCTATATGTAAAATAAAAGAGATTTACACTTGAAGGGTTTCCAACTTATAATGTATTTCTATATGTGGAGAAGGTCATTCATTTTGATATGTCTTTTTTTTTTTTTTTTTTTTTTGATGAATGAGTAACTTTCATTAACAAAACAACTAAACCATTTATAAAGAAAAGCTAAAGCTGAAAACTCATAAACAAGCAAATAAAATTTCTACAAAAAATTAAACCAATATCCCATCTATACCCAAAGTGTTGGGGTTGTCCCTCTTTATGTGGGGACCAACCCACGTGGACTAGTAAACAAAAGGTCCTACCCTTTTGTTTGCTATATAAAAGGAACGTGTACATGTGTTTAGGTGAGACTAAGAGACAAAAGAAGGAGAAGAAAGAAACAATGCAGCGCAGGGAGAGAAAGAAGAAGAAAAAGAAGGAAAAAAAGGTTACGCCTTTTTCACATCCGTTAGAGATTGGAAGGTCATTTGTGGTTCAATCTTAATGCAATTTTAAAGTGTTGTTCCTGACGACGAGTGCTACGTATTGACTAGTGTCGATTGTTGGAATTCCTCTCCAATCGCTTTGTTGCTAATACCTACTTGGTAAGATCTTTCTTTATTCTTGTTGGAATCCACTTTAGGGTGTTGAATTTTATGTTTAATCCAAGAATGCATATATTCTTGATGTGGTGATAACCTCTAGATATTTCTCTAGAGAAGACAATTGTAAACTCATTATTGTTGATAGTAGAAGATTTAACTGGACTAGGTCCCGTGGTTTTTACCTTCGCATTGGAGGGTTTTCCACGTAAAAATCTTGGTGTTTTGCTTGTGGGTTTGCTTGATTATTATTTTACTACTGTGTTACTATTTAATTTGCACAAAGAGGGGTAGATTAATTCTGCTGAGCATTTGAGATTGGTTTTCACCCCTAACAAAGTGGTATCACAGCCTTTGGTTGATTGTTCGTGTGAAGTTCTTGTGTGAATTAAATGGAAGAGTCATCTAATAGCATGGTTAAACTCACAGCTTCCAATTATTCAATTTGGAAGACTAGGATGAAAGATATTTTGTATTGCAAGGAATTGTTTGACCCCATTGAGTTGAAAGGTGTCAAACTAGTTGCTGCAACTAATGATGATTTGAAGAAATTGAATAGGAAAGCCGTTGGATATATTAGGCAGTGGATTGATCAAAGTGTCTTTCATCATGTAGCTAAAGAAGTTGATACTTATGGTCTTTGGCAGAAGTTAGAGAGTCTTAATGAACGAAAGACTGCTCAAAACAAAGCCTTTGTGATAAGAATGCTTGTGAATTTGATGTACAAAGATGGGCATAGTGTTATGGAGCATCTGAGTAATTTTTAGGGAATGTTGAACGAGTTGTCTACCATGAAACTTGCACTAGATGATGAGGTGCAAGCATTACTTGTGTTGAGTTCTTTGCCAGACAGTTGGGAAACCTTGGTAGTGTCACTCAGTAATTCGGCTTTCAATGGTGTGATAACTATGGGTATGGTAAAAGATAGCATGTTCAATGAAGAGGCAAGAAGAAAAGAGTAAGGTATTTCTTTTTATTCAGAGGCACTTGTTATAGAAAGGCAGGGGAGAAGTAAAAGCAGAAAACCTCACAGGTATGACAATCGTGACAAGTCAAGAGGAAAGTCTTATTCAAAAATAGACCTAAAAAGTTTTCACTGTGGCAAGCCTGGGCATATAAGAAGAGATTGCAAAAAGTTTAAAAGGGAACAGTTGAAAGGAAAAGACGAAGAACGTCAAGAAGAAAAGACACTGCAGCAGTTACATCTGATGGTGATGTGGTATTTGGTTTTGATGAAGCTTATGCTAATCTCGCATGTGATAAATCTATGTGGGTAGTTGATACAGCAGCATCTTTTCATATTACTCCACATAGAGATTTCCTCTCTTCCTACACTAGTGGCAATTTTGGCTAGGTTAGGATGGGAAATGAAGCAAAGTGTAAAGTTGTGGGCATGGGAGATATACAGCTAGAAACCAGCATTGGGTGCAAATTGATTCTCAAGGATGTCAGACATGTTCCTGAAATGCGTTTCAACTTGATTTCTATTGGGAAACTTGATAATGAAGGCTACCACAATTACCTTGGAGGTGAACAGTGGAAATTGAGCAATGGTTCTCTTATCTTAGCTAGGGGAAAGAAGACCAACACTCTCTACAAGACAGTTGCAAGACTAGTCAAGGGAGATGCGATTGTTGTTGAGAATGAAAACTCCACTGAGCTATGGCACAAGAGGCTTGGTCACATGAGTAAGAAGGGACTTCAAATTCTCGCCAAGGAACAGCTCCCACCTAATAATAAAGATACGTCACTAACGCCCTGTACTCATTGTCTTGTTGGAAAACAAAGAAAAGTTTCATTTCAAAAATTCTCTTCATCAAGAAAGTCTAATATTCTTGATTTAGTTCACACTGATGTCTGCACTATGAACATTAAAACTCTAGGTGGTGCACTTTATTATGTAACTTTTATTGATGACCACTCTAGAAAGGTATGGGTGTTTGCTTTGAAAACCAAAGATCAGGTATTGGGTGTGTTCAAAGTCTTTCATATGAAGGTTGAAAGAGAAACTGGAAGGCAGTTAAAATGCGTCCGTGCAGACAATGGTGGTGAATACAGAGGACCGTTTGAAGAGTATTGCAAAAGCCATGGGATCAGGCTTGAGAAAACTGTACCCAAGACTCCGCAGCATAATGGCATAGCAGAGAGAATGAACAGAACCATCTGTGAGAGAATCAGGTGTATCTTCTCTCATGCAAAATTGCCTAAACATTTTTTGGGTGAGGCAATGAGGACAGTAGTTGACTTGATAAATCTTTCTCCTTCAGTTCCTTTGGATGGTGACATTCCTCAAAGGGTTTGGACAGGGAAAGATGTTTCTTTTAAGCACTTGAGAGTGTTTGGCTGCAGGGCATTCGTCCATATTCCTAGAGATGAGAGGTTAAAGCTTGATAGCAAAGTCAAGCAATGTATCTTCATGGGTTATGGGCATGAGGAGTTTGGTTACAGATTGTGGGATCCAGTTAATAAGAAAATCATACGAAGCAGAGATGTCGTATTCTTTGAAGATCAAACCATTGAAGACTTGGATCAGAAAAAGGCAGAGTCTCTCAGTGAATACCGTGTTGATTTGGATCCAGTTATTCCTCCTTGTGTGATGCATGATGAACACATGGGAGATGTACAAGAAGAACAGGTTGATACAGTTGGTGAAAATGGTGAGCCTACAATTGATAAGTGAGTCAGAAGAGCACCTAGAGCAAGCTTCTTCAGAACCAGCCGCTGAGATTCAGTTGAGGAGATCTACTAGAGACCGACAGCCTTCCAGAACGTATTCAGTTAATGAGTATGTGTTACTTTCTGATGGGGGAGAGCCAGAAAGTTATCAAGAGGTTATGCTACATGACCAGAAAAATCAATGGTTAGAAGCCATGCAAGACGAGATGAAATCCTTGCATGAGAATCACACATATGATTTGGTGGAACTGCCTAAGGGCAAGAGAGCACTCAAGAATAAATGGGTGTTCAGATGCAAGATTGAACCAAACAGATCACAGCCAAGGTACAAGGCGCGACTAGTTGTAAAGGGGTTCGGTCAAAAGAAGGGCATTGATTTTGATGAAATTTTCTCACCCGTGGTAAAGATGTCTTCTATCAGAGTTGTTTTGAGTTTGGCTGCCAAAATGAATTTGGAGATCGAACAGCTTGATGTGAAGACTGCTTTCCTTCATGGTGACTTGGAGGAGGAAATTTATATGGAGCAACCAGAGGGGTTCACAGCTAAAGGCAAAGAACACTTAGTGTGTCGGTTGAAAAAGAGCTTGTACGGACTCAAGCAGGCACCGAGACAATGGTATAAGAAGTTTGATTCTTTTATGGTTGATCATGGGTATGAGAGAACTACAGCAGATCATTGTGTGTTTGTGAAGAAATTCTCTGATGGAGAATTTATTATTCTCTTGCTATATGTGGCGATATGTTGATTGTTTGTCGTGACACTAGTAAAATTGACAGACTGAAGAAAGAATTGAGTAAGTCCTTTGCTATGAAGGACTTGGGACCCGCAAAGCATATCCTTGGTATGAAGATCTCTCGTGATAGGAAGAAAGGAAAATTGTGGCTATCACAAGAGAGTTATATCGAGAAGGTTTTGGACAGGTTCAACATGAGCAAGGCAAAACCGGTGAGCTCTACACTTGCAGGTTAGTTGAAGTTGAGTTCAAAGCAAAGTCCTACAAGTGAGAAAGAAAAAGGTGAATTGAAGAAAGTGCCTTACGCATTAGCCGTGGGTAGCTTAATGTACGCCATGGTGTGTGCGAGGCCTGATATCGCTTATGCAGTTGGAGTTGTTAGTCGATTCCTTTCTAATCCTGGCAAAGAACATTGGGCAGTTGTGAAATGGATTCTCAGGTATCTCAAAGGTACTTCGAAAGTATGTTTGTGCTTTGGTAGTGGTCAACAGGTGCTTGATGGGTTTACAGACGCAGATATGACCGGGAATATTGATTCTAGAAAATCTCCTTCAAGGTACCTGATTACTTATTCACGGGGAGCAGTGTCATGGCAATCTAGATTGCAAAAGTGTGTTGCTTTGTCTACCACAGAGGCAAAGTACATTGCTATCACTGAAGCCACCAAAGAATTGTTACGGATGAAAAAGTTCTTACAAGAACTGGGTCTATAGCAAGAGAGGTATGTGCTTTACTGTGACAGTCAGAGTGACATCCATCTCAGTAAGAACTCAACTTTTCATTTAAGATCAAAACATATCGATGTTAAGTGTCATTGGATTCGTGATGCACTGGAGGATAAGCTGTTACAGATTGAGAAAATTCATACTGATGACAATGGGTCAGATATGATGACAAAACCGTTGCCTATGCACAAGCTTAAAATTTGCAGAAGCGCGGCGGGCTTGGTAGAGCCCCCCACATAATCGGGAGGGGGAGATTTGTTGGGGTGGTCCCTCTTTATGTGGGGACCAACCCACGCGGACTAGTAAACAAAAGGTGCTACCCTTTTGTTTGCTATATAAAAGGAACGTGTATGTGTGTTTAGGTGAGACTAAGAGACAAAAGAAGGAGAAGAAAGAAACAGTGCGGCGCAGGGAGAGAAAGAAGAAGAAAAAGAAGGAAAAAAAATATTACGCCTTTTTCACATCCGTCAAAGATTGGAAGGTCGTTTGTGGTTCGATCTTGAGGCAATTTTAGAGTGTTGCTCCTGATGACGAGTGCTAAGTATTGACTGGTGTCGATCGTTGGAATTCCTCTCCAATCGCTTTGTTGCTAATACCTATCTGGTGAGATCTTTCTTTATTCTTGTTGGAATCCACTTTAGGGTTATGAATTTTATGTTTAATCCAAGAATGCATGTATTCTTGATATAGTGATAACCTCTAGATATTTCTCTAGGGAAGACAATTGTAAACTCATTATTGTTGATAGTGGAAGATTTAACTGGACTAGGTTCCGTAGTTTTTACCTTTGCATTGGAGGGTTTTCCACGTGAAAATCTTGGTGTCTTGCTTGTGGGTTTGCTTGATTATTATTTTGCTAATGTGTTACTATTTAATTTGCACAAAGAGGGGTAGATTAATTCCGCTGAGCATCTGAAATTGGTGTTCACCCCTAACACAAAGCACTACAAAAAATATCATTTTCTCTAGTCTTTTTAAATCTACTTTTGTAGTAAACCAAATCCTCACCTCCCATCTATTACGTTGAATAAGCTTCTCTTCACTGCACAGATTATTATCATGTCTCAAAGCATTATGATTATTCCAAATATTATACATTGTAAAAGCAAAAACTAGCCGACACAAATAAGCTTTCATAGTTTTGCCCCTCCACTCCTCCAACCCAAAAGAAAACCACATCTTCCCAACGAATAGACAGGTTAAGCACACCACAAAGACTCATAACCTGCTGCCAAATTCTGCTACTATAACCACAAGCCAAAAATAAATGATCTTTATCCTCAATTACATATCTACAAAAAAAGTATTTCACATCCCCTTGAAACCCCCATATCAACAACTTCCTCCCAATGGACAAAGCATCCCTCATTGCTAACGAAGTGATGAAAGCTTGTTTAGGAATTGAAAAGGGAAACCAAACCAATGATGTATTTGTTAAAGGATTTTGGTCCGATATTATAGCAAAAATTAATTGATGTAAAAAAAAGTAATAATGATTTTTATTGAAAAAGTGAAAAAGTAAGAATGTTTGGTATAGAAATATGAAAAAAATTGTTTTGTATTGATTTTTTTTTATTTGAATAGTAATAAAAAGTGATTGATGTGATGTAAAAAGTAAGAACATGTTGAAAAAATGAAAAAGTGAGATGAATAGTATCGGATTAAAATCGTTTAACAAATGCACCTCAAAGCCTACCATTCCACAACATTTTCCTTAACTTGAACGGAATCCCAAGTTTCTGAGCAAGAGAACTTACCAGTTTTTTAAGCATTCCACTTCGACTTATCCTCATCGCCAATAAAAACCATACACAACCTACTTTGAATTTTAACAAGATGATCCGAACAAGCAGTAGGCCAATACCATTAACCATTCTGGATGATTGAGTTTAACCAGGCCTCAAGTTTACTATGAGCATCATAGATGACTCTATGCTCATACTTCTCATAGAACACCCCATCCGGGTGCCAAGCATCAAACCAAAGATAAATATTCTTCCCATTACCAACATCAAAAGAAAGAAAAAGTTTTGCTTCATCTCTAATCTTCAACAGTTTTCTCCAGTTCCAAGTGCAAATATGAGGGATAAAAACTTGCCAAAAGCTCTTACTCTTTAGAAGATTTTCCTTTAACCATGCAACCCGAAGATATCTAGCTCTCACAAACAAACTCCAAATACACCTCATCATGGCAGCCTGGTTCCATTCCTCAAGCTTTTTAATGCCTAATCCCCCCCCCCCCCCTTTTTTTTGGCAAAGAAAGCACATTCCAATAAACTTTAGCTCTAGCATTCCCTTCATCATTATCATTCCCAAGAAATCTATTAATTTTTTGTCCAATAGCTCTAAGAATTTGCTTTGGTAAAATGAAAATACTACTCCAACAAACTTGAACACTATATAGCACAAAGGAAATAAGTTGCAACCTCTCAGCAAAGGATAAATTCCTAGATAGTCAATAATTTATTCTTGCAATAATTTTCTCAAAAAGAATATCACAATCAGTTGCACACACCCGAGAAGAAATCAAGGGAACTCTTAAATAACGAACTGGAAGATTACCTTCACCCATCTTCAGCTTATAAAGAATTTGAGACTAAACCAAAGGAGAGACCCCAGCACAAAAACAAGTACTCTTATCAGGATTTGCCCTCAGACTAGATAGAGACTCAAACTTACTAAGAACTTTATGAATAGCACCAACATAACACACTCTAGCCTCTAAGAAAATGGGAAGATCATCTGCAAAACATAGATGAGTGAGACCAACCTTAGAGCATAAATGATGATAGCCAAATCCCTTCTTCTTAACCACACATTCTGCCAAAAGACTAGACAGAACTTCTATGGACAAAACAAACAAATATGGAGATAAATGATCACATTGCCTAAAACCTCTATTCCCCCAAAAACAACCAATCAAAGTACCATTTACAGCCACAGAAAACCGAGGAGAAGTAATACACTCATGAACCCAAGAAACAAATTTTCTAGGCATACTAAAACAGCAAAGACTATGAATAGCAAAATCCCAATTGACTGAATCATAAGCCTTCATAAGATCCACTTTCATTGTGCAACGAGCCTTTCCACCACTCTTATGATAATTCTTCATAACTTCTTGAGCTAATAACACATTTTTAGCAATACTTCTGTTAGGAATAAAAGCCGTTTGGTTAGGACTAATTAAGTCTTCCAAACAAGAAACCAACCAATTCGCCAAAATTTTAGTAATGCATTTATAAAGAAGATTGCAACAGGAGATAGGACGAAAATCACCAATTTTCAAAGGATTTACTTTCTTTGGCACCAACGTGATGATGATAATAGCATTTGCTGCTTTTAGAAGCTTTCCGGATTGGAAAAAATTCTTAATAAAAGCAATAACATCATGACCAACAATAGACCAAGCCTTCTTAAGGAACTCAATAGGAAAACCATCAGGACTAGGGGCTTCTCATTTTTCATAGCAAACACAGTAGCCATAATTTCTGCATCGGTAACCTTAGCTTGTAGCATAGCACATTGAACATTAGTAATTTGCTTAGTAATAAATTGAAAGGCCCGGTTAGCTTTATCTTCATTGAAAACAAGATACTCAGAACCCAAGAGCTTCTTATAAAAATCAACTGTAACTTGCTTAATTTGACTCTTCTATTCTACTTTACCTCCATTATCATCCCACAAATGAGTGGTTAAATTCCTAAAATCTCGAATTTTAATTAGCTTGAAAATATAAGAGGAATTTTGATCCTCCAAAAATTCAGCCATTTAACTCGAGATTTTTGTTTATAATAAGCTTCATCAGCCTTACTAATCGAAAGGAATTCATGAAGACATTCTTTCCATTTTTTCACACAATCAACCTACCCACTATACATTAAAACCTCTCTCTAAGCTTGCTCAAATATTTCCCTAGCTTGAGCAACCTTTTGATGGATAGCCCCATAACAAACCAAAGTCTTATCCTTCAAAATACGTTTAATAGCCTTCAATCGAACATATAATCTGAACATAGGAACTCCCTCAACAAATAAAGTCCATCCCTCTTCCACCCAATTAAAAAAATATGCATTCTAAGCTTAAAAGCTAAAAAATTTAGAAGGACGAGGACCAAAACTCCTTAACATACCCACAGTAATCACATAAGAGGAATGATCTGAAATTCCTACCTCAAGAAAATCAACCTAAGTATTGTCATACATCCCCATCCAAGCTGTATTTACAAGCATCCTATCCAGCTTCTTGGCCACAAAACAAGTACCATCTTGCTTATTACATCAAGTAAAAAAACATCAAGAAAAATTCAAATCGACAACCTCTAGATTATTTAAAGAATCTTTAAAATCAATCTCATAAGAATTTAAATGCTCTTGGCCCCACTTCTCCTTCACACACAATACTACATTAAAGTCACCCACAATCAACCAAGGAGAAGAATCCACAACAGCTTTACCCAAAAACAAAGAATGCCATAATTGCATTCTCTCAATGCCTTTGTTAGTCTCATACACAAAAGAATGAAATAAAATCAAATTCTCTTTAACAACAACAATTTTACAACTTATCTCCTTAGTACTTTTGCTAATAACAATATGCACTTTCAAAATATTAGGGCCCCAACAAACCCAAATTCTGCCCAAATGATGACACTCATAATTGGAAATAAATCCCCAACGAGGAAAAATATCTCCTTGGATCTTCACAGACTTATCACTTTTCACCATAGTTTCAATTATACAAATTAAATGAATATGAAGCCTTTTAACCAAACTCCTAATCTCTCTTTGTTTCAAAAGGTCACAAAGACCTCTAATATTCCACGTAATAATCTTCATACTGTAGGTGAAAAACCCATACCTTCATGATCAATCGCCTCATCCACTTGCTCCTTCCCTTTAAGCTTCTTTAATTTCAATCTAGAATGTTCCTTATACAAAGCATCCTCAATAATTTTTTGTTAGCATTGATCACTCTGCTATTCTGAACTTCACCTTCCTAAAACTCAATCAAAAGAATTAGGCCAAACCTTTGTATCTACATCAGTATGGTTCATTGAAATTTGTTTTCTAGGATTACCTTTTGAAGAAATACTCACACCCCTATCCCCTTCCTTATGATTCCTTGTCTGAGGTCCCACAATCTCCTTCCATTGAGTACCTTTAGAATTTTGAATTTAAATAGATGGAATCACTCCCTGAACTTTCTCCTCCACCACTTGGTTCTGTGTAGTACAACCCTTAGGCACCCAGATTTTCTTTTCCACCTTATAACAAGAATAAGTTGCATGATCAAAAGACTTACAATTTTTACATAATCCACGGATACTCCACCCCAACAGGAACCAATCGATCACCAGCCATTTTAATCACAATTACCTTCGAAAAAGTGGAATCAGAATGAACTTCCAGAAGGACCCTAGCAAAACCAAGTCTCGTTTGGTCTCTTGTAATAGAATCGGCATAGAGAGGTTTCCGAACCCCATTAGCCACATAGCTCAAACAAGTAGAAGTCCAAAATTCCATAGGGAGATGCATCAATTTAATCAAAATCATAATTGAAGTAAGAGACAACTTTAAAATCTACATACCTGGTTCCCACCTTTGAAGAATAAGAGGTTTATTAGAAATATGTCACAATCAAGCAGATAAAACTTCATCTCAAGTAGCCTTATCAGCAAATCGGAAGATACACACACCATTATCCAAAAGAAACACCTCCACCTTCCCAAATTGCTTCCAAAGAATATCCAATGCCTTCTTAACATGATACTAAGGAAGATGCTTATCCAGGAATTGCCTTACTAGACTAGAGCTCCACTTGAAAATGTCTTCCTCAATAACTTCAACTGGTGGCTCAACAACAACATTTCCATCAATAACCTTCGGCTCAAAATACTATAGAGAAGCCCCTGAACTTTCAAATTGAAAAAGCCCACACCAATTAGGCTTGGAAGCCTCTCTAACCTGATTATTACCTCCAGTCAACCCAACATCGACCAAATTTAATTTAGGATCTACTGAAGAAAGAGATCCCAATTGAGAATTACGTTCTCCTTCCTCCGCATAATTCCTACAACTCTTTATGCCTAAACTGCCTTCAATTTCTGTGACAAACTCATCATCAACCATCTCTTCAATCTCCTCTTCAAGCACATCTACACCATCCGCAGAAGCAATGACCTCCTCACCAGAGCTACCACAGATAATGCAAAATCCACTTCCTCCATCACCTTAACATTCTTCCCCTTCCCTTGCCCTCAACCTGAATGCCGAGCCATCTGAAATCAATCAGAGAACAAGAAAATCCAACCAAAAACCAGCCAAATCCATTCACCAAAGACTATTATGACGCTCCATGTGCCTCCACACATGCAAAATCTGACCACCGTACAGCCAAACACTTAAAGGATTTCCCTAACTACCTTAGAGCAAAAATTGTTACCCACGTTAGCACAAATCTAGTCCTTTTGTAATTTTATTCTTCTTGATATGTCATTATTTTTTTGCATTGATGTTTATAAGAGAATAGTTGTTCCTAATGCATTAATATATGCTTTTCTGTGCTTTTAAATGAAGTAACTGATTGTAGATTCGTTTGTTTCAATTAATTTATTTGTGTTTGATTTCAATGGTGTTTGCACTTCTCATATCTTAGTTGATACATTTGGGTCATCAATTACTAATGTTTTGTTTTAACTTATTTTTCTTCATTCCATTAAATCGTGTCGTCTTCATACTCCTTCAATTGATTGATTAACATTTTCTATTCCATGGTTTTGAGCAATTTTTTTGCATTAACTTTGCCAATGAAAAGCTTCAACAAGATTTTTAATAAAGTGTGTAATAATGTTCTACAAAATGCTTTTAGACAGATTGATGTAGGACATGTGTGTCCCCACCCCCAAGAATAAATAGCTTACTTTTAATCTTTTCCCTACTAGGAGTATATTTACTTTTCCTATTAGAATTATGTTTACTTCCCTAATAAGATTATGTTTACTTTCCTACTAAGATTAGATTTACTTTCTTTACTGGAAGTAGGTTTACTTTTTCTCCAATGATTTCGCTTCTATAAATAGGCTAGCTTATTATGTAAAAGAAATCAATTGAATTATTATCAAATCAGAGAATTATCTCTCAAATACTATGCGGAGTTTATCTTTTTTTTAGCATGCAAGCTTGTTTTTATCTTTTTGGATAGAAGACGAAGACTGATAAGTACTAAAATATTCATATTTTCAGCCTTTAACTTGCATGTTTTAATCCTTTGGTTTTGGTTAATAAGGTCATTTTAATTCATTTTTGTGTTTTTCATACTTTTGTAGGCTTTTGGAAGAAAATGAAGTAAATCTAGATGATTTGGGCTCAAAAGAGAGAAGATGGAAAATTGGAAGCTCTCTGACATTGTGATCGATCACAGGGTACCTGCGATCGAGCGCAGTACTCGAGAAGACAAAGCACAATTCAGGCTAGGAGAAATCGAGCGCATGACAGAAGGATCGATCGCAGACCTGCGATCGAGCGCACGCGGGTTGCGATCGATCGCACCTGTGCGCAGGAGACATATCAAGTGGCGGCCAAATTGTCATTCTTTCCATATTAGGGTTTTCCAACTCCCAATTGTAATATGTTTTGAAACCCTATGAAATCCCTAGGTTTACTACTTTGTCAAGGACTTCTAAAGCCTATAAATAGACCCTTAAGCCTCTAGAATAGATAGGCTTTGTAAGAAGAAGAATATGAGCTCTTCAAGTTCAAGTCTCGGGTTTATTCTTTTCCTTTCTTTTCTTTTCTTTTATGAAGATGTTTAACATCAACTTTATGTGTAGCTAATTTAATTAGTAGGGCTTGATTGAAACCCTAGTTATGTTTTGTTAATATTTTAATATTGGCACCTTTGTGATGATTTTGTTGTGCTATTTAACTTGATTAATACCTGCTTGCATTAATTCCTCATATGTGTGTGCCTGATCAACATATGCATGTGGTATGGACTAGTTAGTTAAATCAATTTGGATGACCGAGTCCTGGGTATAACATAAGTAACAAAAGATATTCACACCGGATTCTTGGGTTAATCAACATGGGAAACCGGGAGTATACACCCATGCCCTAGGCCTCATGTGTTTGTCGATTTCCATAGAACATATGCTTTTCTAAAGAACAACTTAGTATATACCATGCTAAATCATTTAGGAAAGAAAAGAATTAGAGTATACACCCATGCCTAACTCGTTGCTTAGGGAAATTTATAGCTTAAGGAGTATACACCCATGCCCTTAGGTTGACAAACATTAGATAGACATAACTTGATCAAAACATTGACATATTGATATATTAGCTTAATATAATTAGTGGTGGATATCAAAGCCCTACCTTTTTATCATTATCATCTCAACCCAATCTTTGTTTTAGTTTACTTTTGGAATTAATTTTAAGCAAGATTCAGCAATCCTCGTGGGAATGACTCCGTATTTGCACACTATACCACTGTGTTGACCTCGTGCACTTGCGGGTAAAACACACAATTATTTGCCTATTAATTTAGGTAGGTAATTGTGAACAACAAAGATGCTTCTCCTTGCAAAATCAAAGACGCCGCTCTTTGATTAGTTACCTTAGTCTTCCACTACGTCAGTTGGTATCAGAGCAGGCTTTATCTTGATCATGACCAATCAGCGCAATGGTGACGAACCCCTTAACGATGCTGCTCGTGATAGGGAGGCTCCTTGGAGAGCCAAATTCCAAGAGTTCTAGCAAATCCAGCAAACAATGCAATAGGAGATACGACAGGAGATGCGCCAGATGCGAGAGATGATAGAGTGCATGCACATAGGTCCTAATCGTAATCACAGGGACAATGATACCCATGATGACGATGGGATTCGAGTGAGGCCTATTCCTCACCAACGACCTGCACCCATAAGCCGACCACCGGCCTATGATGATCTTAGTGACGATGAAGACTTCACTGAAGGAGTATTTGGACGAGACATTGGGGTAGATCGAAGGGGAGGATTACGTAGAGGAGTCGGTCGTGGCGGCACAGGCTTCAGAGGTTATGAGCGCGGTGGAGCTGGCCATATGGGGAATGTCTATGACGGCGTTGGCTACCGGGATGCTTATGGAGAGCAACCCAGACGTCAGGATTACGGTAGGGAGGAATCCCACAAATACCGAATGAAGATTGATCTCCCATCATTCAACGGGCATCTTCACATCAAAGATTTCTAAGATTGGGTGATGGAGGTAGAGAGGTTCTTTGATTACATGAATATTCGCGAGGATCACAAGGTGAAGTTAGTGGCATACAAGTTCAAGGGAGGAGCTTCTGCTTGGTGGGAAAAATTATTGATTTCCCGAGCCGGACAAGGGAAGGGACCTGTAACTTCATGGTTGAAGATGAAGTCACTCAAAGCACGGTTTTTACCACCGGACTTTGAGCAACGGCTATTCCAACAATACCAAGAGTGTCGACAAGGAGTTCGGACCATCCAGGCGTATGTTGATGATTTTTATCGCCTATCTACTCGGAATGATCTCATGGAGACAGAGGATCAACAAGTTGCAAGGTTTATTGGTGGACTGCGTGTGGCAATACAAGATAACGTTTCTATGCATCCTGTCTTTACTTTGAACGTGGCAGTTAGTTTGGCAACCTGAGCAGAGAAGCAACTGGAGAGGCCTAGAGCACCAACCTGGGAGCGAAACCCGAGCGATTCGACGAGATCAACACAGGGTCGGGGAAAACAACCACTAGTCCCGACAGTCACACCAAGTCAACCAGTGACTTCCACGGGAAAAGGAGCCAGTAGCAGTTCAAGCACCCCGAGACAACCAGCCAACAATCCATACGCATGGCCCGGTCTAGACAAGTGTTTCAAATGCAACCAACCGAGACATAGGTCACATCAATGTCCCCAGAGGCAGATGGTAAACTTGATCGAACCCGAGCTAGAGGAAGGGTCCGAGAATAGAGATATTGATACACCCGAGTATAAGGAAGAGGGGTTGGCTGACGCTAATGAGGGAATCTCACTTTCCCGATCGTTAGTAATTCAACGTTTACTCTTGACCCCGTGGCAAGAGGATCAATCTCAAAGGCACAAGATTTTTCGTACTCGCTGCACAGTCAACCAGAGGGTATGTGATATGATTATTGATAGTGGTAGCGGGGAGAACGTAGTGTCTAAGGAGATGGTTTCAAAGTTGGGTTTGAAAATTGAGAAGCACCCAGCTCCATATAAGATCGGATGGATCAAGCGGGGAACCGAGACACTAGTAACTGAGAGATGTCATTTCACATTTTCGATCGGTAATCATTACTCAAATTCTATTTTGTGTGATGTTGTGGAGATGGATGCATGCCCCTTAATCCTGGGAAGACCGTGGCAGTTTGACGTGGATGCCTAGCAGCAAGGAATAGGCAATGTCTATACTATCTTTTGAGATGGTCGGAAGATAACATTTCGACCCTTACAAGAAGTCGAAAATTCTACTCATTCCAAGGGAAAGTTGGTCATTCTATCCACTGGATCAGAATTTATAGATGAAGTTAAGGAGGCCCGAGACATCATAGCATTGGTGACCGAGGGAACCCCGGGCTCCGTCTCACAAGAAGTTCCCGAGATAATGCGACCGATGTTAGAAGAATTCCAAGACATCATCCTGAAGAGATGCCCGAAGGACTGCCGCCCATGAGAGATATCCAGCACTATATTGACTTAGTGCCAGGAGCAAGTCTCCCGAACTTGCCACATTATCGAATGAGCCCAAAGGAGAATGCTATTTTGCAAGTGCAGGTAGAGGGGTTAATTCAGAAGGGACACTTGCGAGAGAGTATGAGTTCATGCGCAGTACCGGCCCTACTTGTACCGAAGAAAGATGGGAGTTGGCGAATGAGCGTGGATAGCCGGGCAATAAACAAGATCACGGTCAAGTATCGATTTCCTATTCCCCGAATAGGTGACATGTTTGATATGCTATCTAGGGCTAAGATTTTTTCGAAGATTGACTTGAGGAGTGGATATCACCAAATCCGTATACGACTGGGAGATGAATGGAAAACTACGTTCAAGACTAAAGAGGGGCTTTATGAGTGGATGGTGATGCCTTTCGGCCTTTCGAATGCACCAAGCACTTTCATTCGACTCATGAATTAGGTACTGAAACCTTTTATCAGAAAATTTGTCGTTGTCTATTTCGATGATATTCTTATCTATAGTCGCAACCCGGTGGATCACATGGATCACGTGAGAAAAGTGTTGGAGGTCCTCCATGAAAATAAGTTGTTTATCAACTTAAAGAAGTGTAGTTTCATGATGTATCAGTTACTCTTCCTCGGATTTGTAGTCGGTGCCGATGGAATTCGAGTGGATGAAGAGAAGGTGAGAGCAATCCAAGAATGGCCCACGCCCAAGTCAGTGGGAGAAGTAAGAAGTTTCCATGGGCTAGCAACTTTCTATAGAAGGTTTGTTCGGAATTTCAGCAGTATTGTAGCACCGATCACCGAGTGTATGAAGAAAGGAAAATTCAATTAGGGTGATGAAGCCGAGCGAAATTTCTCAAGCATCAAAGAAAAGCTATGCACAGCACCTGTACTTGCCTTACTTGACTTTGACAAGTTGTTTGAAGTTGAATGTGATGCATCAATCGTCGGGATATGAGCTGTGTTATCTCAAGAAGGGAAGCCCATAGAATTTTTTAGTGAAAAGCTTGGAGAAGCAAGACAGAAGTGGTCAACATATGAGTTGGATCTTTATGCTGTCTTGAGAGCCCTCAAGGTGTGGGAGCATTACTTGATCCAACGAGAGTTTGTCCTCTATACCGACCATCAAGCATTAAAGTTCATCAATAGTCAAAAGAGTCTGAATCGGATGCATGCTCGGTGGGTTTCTTACATCCAACGGTTCACTTTTTCTCTCAAGCATAAGTCGGGAAAACTGAATCATGTAGTTGACGCATTAAGCCGCCGAGCTACCCTGCTGATCTCCATGAAAGCTGAAGTGACTGGATTCAAGTACCTAAAGGAGTTGTACGAGGAAGATGAAGATTTTGGTGAAACCTGGAAGCATGGCAAGGCGGGGCAACCAATTTTTGAGATACATATTCAGGAGGGGTATTTATTTCGTGGGAATCGGCTGTGCATTCCGAGGAGTTCCTTACGAGAACAAATAATCTGAGAATTACATGCTGGAGGTTTGGGCAGATGCATATAAATATAATTAGTCAGATGCATGTTAAATGACACATGTCATTTTTAGATGTTGATTTGTAAGAAGTTTTTTATAAATTAATTTGTAGGAAATTTCTATAATTTTTTAAAAGGGGCTAGCTAAACTAAAAAAAGTTGAATTTTCTAACCAAATTTTAAGCAAGGAATAACTAGTTAACATAGATTGCTAACACGATTTTGTATTACTGTGTAAGAACATGTACACGGTGTTCTCAAGTATTACTGTATAAGTAATGTTACACACACTCTTACTTTTTAACATTTATTTTTTTACATTTATATGTGACTTTAAAATCAACATTGGATTAAAATTTAATAAAGATCAATTTCAAATCCAATAATAATTTGATAAAAATATATATACCCCCTTCAAACTAGGGGTGAAAAGGCGGGCGGTTGCTAACCTAACCATACTAACCGTTAACGACTTTTGAATGCAGTATATATATATATATTATCGTATTACTATAGAAACGACATTGTTTTTTTTTTTTTTTTAATTTTTTCTTTTAAAAAGCGGTTAACGGTTATTAGAGTTACTAACCGCTAACCGCCAATCGCCTAGGCGGTTAGCGAAGGTGGTTAGTGAATTTTACTAATCGCCTTTTCACCCCAACTTTAAATTATCACTCAATTGTCAATGTTCATTTCAAATTACCAATTGTGTCAATGCCCCCCTAAGGTCAGCAAAAAGACAAAAATGACCTTAAAAAAAAAATTTCAATAAGATAAAAATATTCTTAGAAATTAGAAAAAAAGAGAAAAAAAAAACCCAAAAAAATTAAAAACTAACCTTATAAATTTATATTTCTTTTTAAAGTTATATATATAATTTTAAATTATGAAATAATATATATATTTAAAAAAATTTCCTTATAAATTGAGTTTTTTTCCGCTTTTTTTAATAATTTCTTTTTATAAAAAATTAAAAAACAATTTTTGTAAAACATATTCTTATAAATAGTTTTTTTTTTTTTTTTAATATAATGAAGGGTATTTTTTTTTAGGTGTGACATGAACATTTTGTTGGTACTTTAGAGGGACATTGACACAATTAGTAAAACATTGACAACTGAGTGATAATTTAAAAGAGTATGCGTACTTTTCCTTAATACTTTTAAAAGTCATTTATAAATATAAAAAATGAGAGTATTACAATTGACTGTCCATGCTAATTTGGCCATGCTCTAAATATTAGAGATGGTAACAAATTTTTATTATATCTTTTAACTTTTTTTTTACTTTAAAAATAATCAAAATACTTTTTTTTTTTGAGAAAAACTTTAAAATTAATGCATTTTCTAAAAAGCTGATTTTGACTTTAAAAATCTCCTTCCCTACGTAATCTCTCAAACATACTCGAAGTAACTTCTGCAGAGAAATTGACCGACGAGAGTGAGGGAAGTAACCAATAGCAAGTTACAACCATCCGCACCGTATTACAACTTCCAGGCCTAGCGATCCATTGCCCCCAAAGCTCCACGCAGGCGTGCTTCAAACCTTGAAGCTTTTATGAAATCCCTCCCATCTCCACCTTCGTCCAAATTTTTCTAGACCGAGAAAATTGGGAGAGTTGAAGAGAAAGAGAGAACATTTTCGAGAGAGAGAGAGAGAGAGAGAGGATGTCTCTAACGTGTGTGAAAATGTCGGAAGATGTGTGGTTAACATGTCTGACGCACGCATTGTCCACAGAGACTGAAGAGATCATGGGGCTTCTTCTCGGTGATATTGAGGTTCACTCTTTGTTGCCCATTTCCAATTTGTAATGTTCTTTTATGCCCATTTCCAATTTGTAATGTTCTTTTATTTATTTTTTCTGTTGAGAGTTAATATTGCTTTGTGGGTTTGGGGTTTGTACCGGGAGTGGAGCTGAAATAGTTGGGTATTTGTGGGATTTGGGTTGTCTTCTGAAATGGGTTTTATGAAATTGTATTCTCGTTCTTTTCTCAGCGGATTAGTGTTGAATTGGACTGTTGGGAATTGGTATTCTTTAAAAATAATGAGTCGGGTTCTTTAATATTTATATTCTTTTTCTTGAACTTCTTGTAGATGGGTGTTTTCTGAATTTAGGAGAGAAATGTGGGTTTGTTATTATTAAGTCGGAAAAACAGCAATTCCTTTTCATGTAGAACAAAAAACAGAACAATTTTGCACATTACTGTAAATGGAGAGGAAAGAAATTTGGATTATTCTCCCAACTCTGGCTTAAAATTCTGCCAATTCCTTCCACCCCCACCCCCCCAGATACATACATACTTTTCTTCTTTTCTTGTTTATTATTACTACATGCTGCTTTTATGAATCTGGACATGAAAATTGTGGTTTTGGAACTTCGGCTGTAAGTAGAAACTATGTGCTGACCCAAAATTTTAAATTTTGGGACTGGCATAGAGTTGGTTTTAATACTTTATTTAAATTAGACTGCTTGACCTGCTATGTGAATGATTTTTTTTTTTTTTTTTTTAATCAGGTTTTCGGTTGGTTATTTTCTATTGCTTTTTGGATTAAAAAATGTTATCTGAAGTCTTTAACGAAATGGGAATCATTTCTAAAATCTCTATATAGATCTTTCTCCATAGTAGGAGGACAACATTATATATAAAGGAAGGTGAATGCAGCGTCCTGCTAAATCTTGGCTAACCAATCGATGTATTGGCTTACTTTTCTATACTTATGCTATATGCATAATGTGCTTTCTCCACATTTGAAGAACTTGGGACCTGTGATTGGGAATAAAATAGAATACTTATTTGTCTTCAGGTTAGTCAAATAAGAGATCCAATGCATTTTTCAATTCCAATTCTATATTTAGATTCCAAATTCCTGTAGCTCATTGATTATGAGCATGTTTTGGGACTTACATATCTTTCAGACCAGTGGGGTGGGATCCTAGGTTTTGTGTACACTGTGCAATCCATTCCATTGTGGGTTATCCTGTGGTGCCATCTTGTCTTGCCAGACTTAGGCTTGCACTGTCAGTTTGATCTCAAGATTCTAGATATCAGTCTCTAGTGATTACATGCCTCACCTGTTAGATTTGTTATTGCATGGTATGCCCCAAGTTTGGAGAAAATCATTAGTGGACCTTCCCCAGTGCTTGGGCCTGATAACTTGGATGGATCCCCAACTATTTGATTTTTGGTCTTGAAATATGCCAGACACAGGTTTCCCGCTGCAATTCAATCAACCAAGAGTTTCTCTTGAATTTCGTGTCGGGTACAGTGTCTGTGTTCAAATATGAGACTTTTTTCCATTGAAGAACGTATGGCACTTGGTTGATGGATCTGGTTCTTTGAAATTTTTATTTGGCAGGAAGTGAGACTCTTGTAAGTTAGAGATTTATTTCTTGTGAAATGCTTTTGTTAAGCTGTGTTTTGCTTTCATTCCTTTTGTTTCTTTATCAAGCTTCATTTTGTGTTTTTATGTGTATGATAGTGTTAATTCTGATGCTTGGAATTTCAGTACTCAAAGAATGGGAGTGTAACTGCACTAATTTGGGGAGCATCACCTCAAACTCGATCAGATCGGCGAAAGGACCGTGTGGAGACTAATCCTGAACAATTGGCTGCTGCATCAGCTCAGGCTGAGATATCCTTAGTTCTTCTTCATGTGCTTAATCTACCCACTTGGAATTATTTATTTCTTTATCCATGACATATATACTCAGCGGTTTTCAAAATCGATCTTGATCAATGAAACTACTGTTGCTTTTTGCATGATAATGATATTTTAGACAACTTTAGTGTGGTTGTATCTCTTGTATACATTTTGTGTACGAGGGTTGTGCAAGTTTTTTTTCTTCAATAAATTATTATTTATCAAGAATATGATAATGTTATTATGACATTAAATTAATGATATATAATTTTCAGAAATGTCTTCTTTAAAAGGAAAATGGCATTGTATTTCACCAACTCAGCTTAGCTTCTGTTCTTTAGTTATTTTTTCTTTAGCAAATCAAAATTTCATGGTCAATCAAACAAATGTGCTTTGCTAAAGAATGTAGAGCTTTTTTAGAAGATAGGTTCAATGTATGCTAAGGAAGTGTCCTTCATATTTCACATGATGTTGAGCAATTAACTTTAGAACACAGAATGACCACATTGACCGGAAGAACAACAAGAGTAATTGGGTGGTATCATTCACATCCTCATATTACAGTTCTTCCTTCCCATGTTGGTAAGTGTTGATTATCTACTACTGTTTTCTTTAGTTTATTTTCTTTTAGATGTTTCAATCTGGTTGCATCTGATGTGAATCTTTTTTTGATGTTTGAAATTTGTTTTACCAATTGATAAAAGATAATTTCTTTTAGGTCTTTATTCTTGCATGTCCTTTTTAATTTAATTGATTTTTTTTTTCATTCTTTCAGTGCTTTATTCTAACATGTCCTTTCCATATTTTTCCCATTATTATTCCTGACCTCATAATTTCTTACATTAACATGATAGCCTTCTTTTTTCCTGTGTTTTCTTTTGTTCCATCCTATTTTTGTTCATTCATATTCCTTTTAATTGTAAAACTATGAAATATGCTAGAGATATTTGTGAGCAATTATTTTCCTATTATTTATATGCCAAAGATACTTACGAGCAATTATTTCTATTATTAATATTGAAATATCTGTAAACATTGATGAACATTGGTCACATGGCCACATTGGGTATTGGCAACCTACATGGTGAGTGGCTACATAACACTTAAGTTTGCAGATATACAAAAAATGCAAAGTGATGTATATCTATTTTTGTACAGAAATAATTAAAACAACACTATATAGTTGGACTTCTGAGGTCTTCTAAAATGCTAGCCCTTGAGGTTCTCTAAAATGCTAGCCCATGCATCGAGATCATTGATTCCTCAATGATCTTCTTGTCAGTTGTTTTCCCAATCAAAAGGTAGATGTTGTATGGCTAATTAACTAGGAGTGCTTTTTCACAAGGTTGTTAGTAATCCTCTCTTCCTAGTCCTTTGACTGCTAAAAACAATAAAACATAAATGGTAAAACAAATAAGTTATTGAATGAAAAATAAAAAAAATCAAGTTATGACTAGTCAAATGCCCAAACAGCCATCAAGAAACCTATCAGTGAACAAATCCATATGTTTGTACATTGGTGCCAACACAACCATCAATGAACCTAAAAAGAAACAAATTAGTAAATGGGCCTAGCAATGAACTTGAGTGCAAGTACCTAAGGAAAAAATAGAAGCATTCTACAGCCCCATTATCAAACCTACTATCAACACATCATTGAACCTAAAAGAAGAGGCAAAGAAACTCATTCACCTATTAATAAATCTGAGAGCCATTTGCTTGGGTGCATCTTAAACACATGTTTGGCTAAAGCAACTGCGATATAGAGATATGGACTCATAACTAAATGCTAGGGAATGCATACTTATTGTCTTCTAGACTCAATGAGAATGTTTTATCAAAAGGAAGGGAAAAGTGGGGAAGGGGGTGGGGTTATTTTAGGGAAGACGTTATGATGCAAGAGAATCAACAGCTGATTTGTTAGATTATTAATGGCATTGGAATATCTTTACAGAGAAGATTAACACAAGAATGACAAGAATCGGGCTGCTACTGTTACGCTATCAGGACAATCGTAGTTCTTCGGGATCACATTACCTCAAATTGGATCTGATATACAATAAAGAAGCTAATTGTCAGGATAACTAATCCAAAAATTCTGAAGAGGTCCAATGTATTTATGCTTGATGAAGTGTTTTCATCGCTATAACTTTGGTTTTTTCTTTCTTTTTTTTTTTTTAAAAAAATTATTTTGCACACTAACATTGTCTTGAAAAGTTTTTGTTGTTTTCAACATTTTCAAAATCCTCATTGATTAGCTATCTGTAGTATTATGCTCCAGGAACAAAAACATTTATTCTACAGGCAGGAGTCCAAAGTTATTTTTTTAGAGAAAAGTATAGCATAAAAACCAATAAAAACAAACTCAAACTCAGATGAAAAACAAAAGTTTAGAGTTTAGAGAACTTAGTCCCAGAAGGCATATATAACACGGTAACAAATATATCAAAAGAGGCAATAGAAGCACCAACAAAAAACTAACACTAATAAAAAGATATACGCCAGATATCAGAGTGCAATGCAAATGAGACAAAGACAAACTTAGATCAAAGAATGGAACATATGCTTAGGAACTCTATGTTTGACAAGCAAAGGTTCAACCTTTTAGATTTTAAAAGATTATGGTGGTTGGAGAGGCACTCACATGGACAAGATTGCTGCCAATGTTGCAGGATAGCTCGATCAATTGTAGAAAATGGCGGATAAGCAATGACTATGTGATTGCTTCTTTGGGTGCTTTGGTAAGGATAGAAGAAGATTTGGGCATTTAGGCTTTTATTTAACATTGGGAATAAGTATAAGGTATGGGAAATGATATTCTCCATGAGATGAATAACTGTGTTCCATAAAAGTGTCAATTTGAAGCTTATGTGAAGTAGTTTTTTAGCTTTTGCGGGTTCCCAAAAGTTATATTTGAATGACAGTAAAATGAATAAAAATGTGCATAAGGTGTTTATCATGTCTGAAATCTATTTACATGGCTCCCAACCATAGGGCAAAACGGGCTTTCCAACTATTGGTGGTAGTTGCCTTGGTTTCTAGTTCATTTCCTTTAGTAGTAGAATCTGACATGATCTTTGGTGTAGAGATACGATCCTTAAGGAAGCCTTTCCAGTTTTATTTGGTATTGTTTGCGCAAAAGATACTTATGTCCTTTTATAGTATCATGCGTTGTCATGATAGTTTCTATTTCCCTTAGAAGCGTGTTTGGCGAACTAAGGTTCTGTTGAGGGTGGCCTTTTTTGGTTGGTCGGCGGCCCTAGGAAAGATCTTTACTATGTACAATCTTCGAAAGTGCCGTGTCATTTTGGTTGATTGGTGTTGTATGTGTAAAAGGAATGGGGAATCTGTGGTCCATCTCTTGCTTTATTGTGAGTTGCTTGGGCCATTTGGAATATTTTTTTTTGTCAATTGATTTAGGTTGTCTTGGGTTATGCCTAAATGAATAGTTGATTTGTATGCTGCTTGGTGGGCTGGTGGCCGCACTAAGAGTGCTGCTTTGTGGAAGACGGTGCCTTTGCGCCTTTTGTGATGTCTTGGAGGGAAATGAATGATAGAAGTTTTGAGGATCACGAGAGGACTTTAAAGGGGATTAAGTCCTTATTTTTCAACACATTGTATCTTTGAACAACTGTTTTTGTTTCTCCTTTGGTGATTAGTTATCATAATTTTCTTGTTCTTTTTGTAGTTAGGTGGCTTCTCTTGTATAATTCCTGTGTACTTAGGAACACCTTTCATTTTTTACTTATCAAAAAGAAAGGAGACATAGGGTTCAAAAATTTAAGAAGTGTAAATATGGAACATGGATCACCAGTTGGCTTTTGCATTACCTTAGGTTTTGTCTTAGATGAGTACTTATGCCTATTGTAGGCATGTTGAACTACCACCTAGGATAGAACCTAGAATCTAGCATGCTCTTGATACCTCTGCATATATTTAACTACTAGGCTAGAGGAGGGGTGTCATATAGTAATGGAATTTTTTGACTTTGTTCTGGCTATCACTTTTTCATTTCTTTACCCCAGTATTCTAGTATAATTTAGATTTCTTCATGTTATTTACTATTTCTAGTGAAATGTACGACATTATTTTAACAATCTTTATTAATGAATAGTTATATAACAAAAATGTGCATTAAGGAGAAGTATTGAAGTACTGCGCTTTTAGAATAGTAAACGACTTAAGAATTAGAATATACTAGAATATTACAAAGAAGGCAAAGCCCTGGCATGAAGCATATGTACTCTGATAGAAAAGTGAAAAGAGATATTAATAACTTTTTTTTTTTTTTTTTTTGTTTAGAAGTAATCGCAAGTATTATTAAATAGTGCAAAGGCGCAACTCAGGTACACAAAATGTATGCAAAAGAACCACCTAATTAAAAGAACAAAAAGATTAATATATATATATATATATATATTAAGATAAATATTTTTTTTTGATAAGTAAAAGTTATTGTATTAAAAGCGCAAGGGGCGCAACCCATGTACACAGGAAGTATACAAAAGAGCCCACTACATGAGCTTTAAATTGAAAAGGACGCACATAGATCTAAAAATTCCGTAAGCGTTGAAGCTTTCGAAGAAGACCCCAATACCATCCAAGAGAAGAGTGTTTGTAGCACCCTTTGCTTCGATAGTGCCCATTTCACGATCCTCAAAGCTTCGCGCATTCCTTTCTCTCCATAAGGACCACATTATACACAAAGGAGCCATCCTCCAAATGTGCATGGCTGACTGCTTTCCCCTTTGCCCTCTCCAACTTCCCAAGCATTCCTTCAAACTCCCCGGCATCACCCACATTATACTAAATAGCTGGAGGATCGTGTTCCATACCTCTATAGCAACTTCACAATGCACTAAAAGGTGATCAATAGATTCGCCACTCTTCTTGCATATACAACACCATTCCGTCACAATGATGTTCTTCTTTCGTAAGTTGTCTAATGTTAAAATTTTCCCCATAACCGCCGTCCATACGAAAAAAGCCATCCTCGGAGGAGCTTTACTTTTCCAAATTAATGTAAGCCTCACCCTAGAATGTGGTTGAAGAGAGGTATTGGCACAATATCAGCCTAGAAGCTTGGTGTTCCAGCATTAGTTGGTTGTATAAGTCAACAGGAAACAACTATAAATAGTGATGACATAAAGAATAAGCTGAAAGACAAGCACCTGATATCCAATATGCTTTTATTAGTGGAGAGTAGGTGCTCTAATTGTTTTTTCCTTTTATTTTTTTTGATAGGTAATATCAATTTATAAAAAGCGCAAAGCGCACAACCCATGTACACATGAAGTATACAAAAGAGCCCACATATACCAGCTTTTAAGCTGAAAATGAAGCACATAACTGTAAGAATTCCGCAAGCGTTGAAACTTGCGATGAATGCCACAATACTCTCAAGGAGAAAAGTGTTTAGAGCACCCTTTTCTTCAACTCTATGAGTCCAAGTTCACAATCCTCAAAATTCCGTGCACTCCTTTCTCTCCATATGCACCACATTACACACAAATGAGCCATTCTCCAGATTTGCAGAACTGTACGATTACCCCTCTGTCTTCTCCAACTTCTCAAATATTCCTTCATCCTACCCGGCATCACCCACATAACACCAAACAGCTGAAAAACCATGTTCCATAGCTATATAGCAACTCCACAATGCAAGAATAAATGATCAATAGATTCACCACTATTCTTGCACAAACAACACCACACCGTCACTATAATGTTCTTCCTACGTAAATTGTCCAATGTTAATATTTTCCCCAGCACCACCGTCCACACGAAAAAAGCCACTCTCGGAGGAGCTTTACTCTTCCAAATAATCTTCCAAAGGCCAACCACCGGTGCCGAATTAACCCTTACCTGATAGTATGACTTCACCTCAAAATTCTCTCTTCAAAGGAATCCAACAAATTTTATCCACCCCACCATGCCTAACCTGTTGGGAATACATCAATCTAAAAAATCGCGAAACCTCGTTCAATTCGCAATCATGAACATGTCGAATAAACATTACATTCCAATGAATAGCACCATTTACTATATCCATATTCTCCTCCACCCATGCCTCCTTTGCACATGCTATATTGAACAAGGCGGGAAACGAAGTCTTCAATGGTAACTCTCTACTCCACACATCCTGCCAAAATAATACTCTAGAACTGTTTCCTACCTCAAACCGCACATGCTGCTTAAAATTATCCCACCCCCTTCGAATACATTTCCACACTCCCACCCCATAAGGTCCCCCTACATCCTTGTAGCACCAACCACCCCTCATTGTATCATATTTAACCTCCACTAATTTCCTCCACCAAGCATCTCCCTCATTGGCAAACCTCCACAACTATTTACCTAACAAAGCTCGATTGAACTGAATCAAATTCCTTACCCCTAATCCCCCCGCCTCCATTGCCATGCAAACCTTGGACTAGTTTACCAAATGAAACTTGAATTCGTCACCTACACCTCCCCACAAGAAAATTTGGGAGGTGTAGGTGACGAATTCTTTCCTTTGCAGCATTAGCCTCCCAAATTTTCTTAATGAAGACCGCCTTCATCTGTAACTTTTCATATAACCATCTTTCTGCTTCACTATTTGTTGAGCTATACGTGAACCATCACACCTACACTCAATACATACTAACCAAACAAGATTGCACTCTCCCATCATATAAGGATGAGTGACACCATTTGTCTCTAATATCTATGGTTGCTTACAATTATGATGAACTATGATTAATGATAACTTGAATTTTGAATATATTAAAACTCTTTTTCTGACTTTTTCATTTATTCCAGTGTATCGGTTAGATGTAGAATTTCTTTTTGTTAGACATGCTATTGTTAGGGGTTGTCACTGGAAATTTATTACAAGTTCTGCTTCCTAATTTTTGCAGATGTGCGGACTCAGGCAATGTATCAACTTCTAGATTCTGGGTTTATTGGGTTAATATTTTCCTGTTTTAGTGAAGATGTAAACAAGGTACATGTTGAATGCATCGTATTCAGGAAGTAGCCTTGTAAATTTGCTCATTTTTCATTCTTGGGGTAATTGTAGGTTGGGAGAATCCAAGTCATTGCTTTCCAGTCCTCAGATGGGAAGCAGAGTCATTTGTCAAGACCTATATCTCTGTCCCCTGTAAATAGAAGTTCTATTATAGATGTTGAATCATCTTTAAGTTCCTCAGAAAATGCGTCAGTAAGATCTGGCTCTGCAAGGGTGGAGAGCCCGGAACAAGACACTGGAGATTCAAAAGTTGCTGGAGCTAATAAGGTATAAATATCTTTTAATCAAACTTGAAATTTGAAATATTTCTTTATCTGGCTGGTGAATCTCTAAGTATGACAGAAAGTTTGGGAAAACAAGAGATATTTAAGATGATGGAGGATTTTTAGATTTGCTTCATCCTTACATTGTGCTGCAGTGGATGAGAATTTGGAGAAAAAGGGGGTTATTGGTTATAGTTTATTCTTTTTGTGCGACTATTTTTCAGTTGTTTATTGTGTAGATAAGCTGTGGTTTCCTGAATCTCTTATAAGTTTAATTCTATTAATTTTAAGTTTTAAACTGGGTTTTATGCCATTGCACAGAAACCCTAGTGCCTATTTGCTAGTTCTTATTGTTCATATGTTATGATATGAATATGCCACACTAATTTTTTTGAATGGGCAAAGAGCAAAATTCTGGCTTGACTATGCTAACTCCTTCCTTCCCTCTCTGAGGATAAAGAGTTAGAAAGGTAAAGGCCTTCCCTCTATTCCTTCCCGGTAAGTAAGTCAATCCTTCCTTTGCGCCCTGTCCTTAAGGCAAATCCTGTTTTAATGCAAAATAAGGGGTTTCCAGTAATTCCTAATGCTATATCTCATGCCTTCAGTTATCCAATACTGGTGTTTAGCAGCAATTTTTAGTTTTGAGTAGGTCAATTTATAAGGTTACCTGATGGACAAGAGAGCTCGGGTACTTCTTGCATAAGAAGATAAAGAATGTGTTCGTCAAAAGGCAGACATGCGCATGTTCTCATGAGTAAATTTTGGAAAATTATCAAGTTACAATTTCTTCATGTGGTTTTTGGTACCATATCGAGGCTACCATAAACTGGAACAAAGAACTGTTGGTAATCTGTTCGGCTTCTAGCTCAAGCTCAATCTCAGTCTCTAAGTTCCTAAATATATGCCTTTTAATGTCTCGAAACCTTCTCCCTGTAGGTCATTGTTCTCTTCTTATGGGCCAGAGTGAATGCCTTTTGTCTAACTAATGCAGCAAGGGAAAAATGAGCAAAATGTGGAAGGGGCTTCTTCTAGCTTGTTCTTCAGCCAATAGCAACTTCAGTAGATCGTGGTCATTCGTCTGAAATTCTCCACCTTGCCCGAGGATTGACACCATAAAGGTCTTGCCCCGTCCCTACCCCAATAGGATATGTGATAGCCTTATCAGTTGAGTGATTCCATCCCTGGGGGACCCTACCCTCCATTGATAGCTGATTCCCCCAAGAATCGATACATTTACCCTTGGGTAGAGTAGCCCGCATCTCTATTGGTACTACCAGCGGAGGTCATCTTCTGCAACTGACCACTTTAATACGATCTTCTTAAATTGGGTTATCCTGTTTGCAGTCATGGGTTAGTTTGGTTTCTCAAACACTTTCATTGATCTCATAAAAAACACTTTTCTTTATTGGTCAATGGATCATCTTATGCTGTCTTCAAAAGCCGATGCGCTAGCTTGTAATCGCAAGAGAATCATTGGTTGGTACAAAAGCATAGGTGGTGATGCAGTCAAGGATGAAATGGATGAAGAGAAAGAAGAAGCCACGGCCATAGAGGAAGAACAAGGAGAATAAATGAACGAGAAAACACTAGTGAATCAAGAAGAGAAGGAAAGGCTGAGCAAATAGCCAGAAATTGCCTTGAGAGATTTGATTTATTTGAGGTGGTTGCCTCATCCCCTCAATTGCTTCATTAGCGGGTGATCGATCTGTCGAATCCGACTCAATTTCCCCAACTTTCTGTTGGACCATTCATTGGATTGGTCTACCCGACGCCCTCTAGGGGTGGTGGAAGGATCAACCCTCTTGGGCAAGGGGGATGAACGGATAAAAAGGATGGTGCGTACTATCACATAGCTTTTTGTCTCATGACCCGACGGGTTCATGAGGGAGATCAACCGGAAATGATGACTTTACCTTTCATTCTTTTTATTCAATCCCAATCACCGAGTCATACCCAGCCTTTATGGACCCTTTGGACCTCCGATCAACGAGGTGATGATGCATGCGTGCACATGAACTTCTAAAATGTGGGGTCCAAGCCTAGTTGGCACTATGTAACTCAAGCCATCATAGGGCTATTGGTGACTCTGAGATATAGTAGACTTTAAGGAGATTTTGTCGAGATAAGTAGTTGCAAAAGTGTCCGCATTGTTCACAAAATTTTGGGTCTTCTTTTTCATCCCCGATTACTCATAATTTCCACAAGCACAAATCCCACTTTTGCCCAAAAATTCTTTCACAAAATAATCCATCTTTTTCAGGTTTATTAGTTTTGTAACCAGAATTAGAGTTCGACCACAGCTGCCCTCTTTTTGGGGGGATCAAGTTCCTTGCCCATTTTCAACCCCAATCTGTTTTCATTTGTTTTGGGTCTTACCAAACCTAGCCTAGCCTTCTTTAATCGCACTAAAGCAGAGCACCCAACTATGTTAAGGCCCCTTTAGGGTTAGGTTAGTCAATCCGGCCCGAGATGTGTTCGTTGACAAACCGGCCATAGGAATGGAGACCTTTCAATAGAGCTGACCAAGGATAGACTGGAATGGCAGGACCTAAACGAGCGCTTCGTTAGCTAGTTATCCTTTTTCTTAATGCTGCTTGGGCTGCCCCTCTATCATCGTATGAGGTACAGCTAGGAACCCTTGCTCAAGTGTGAGTCCAAAAGTTAAGGCAAGAAAGAGATTCTTAATCCCAGCTCCTGCCTTGCTTGCGCTTACTTTGGCTTGCATAGAGCTCACTAGTCTAATGTGTTGTGTTGTGTCCTTATCCTTTCTTATACCCAAGAAGTAACTAGTAGGCTGGGGGAGGACGCCCAAAGCACCAGTTGCACCTATCCAACTGGAAAAAAGAAATGCACTTGAGAGATATTCTTTGGGGAGTTTGCTTTGATAGGAATTGGATTGCCTGAATCATGAGTCTTATATACTGTGCTATGATCACCTCAAATTGATAAAAAATCCAGAGATATCTATTTCTCATTGTAAGTTTTCGAGTCCAACTGTGAAGGTTTGACTACTAACTAAACAATGCTCTATGACTAAACAAAGAGTCTCTACTCTTCCAGAGTATTTACTTCTAACACTTGGTCACGTGGGGGGCAGACCAACCCGCAAGAGGGACTGGCTTGAAGAATTGTTCGACTGCCGCTCCATTCTTGTTGCGAAGGAAAGCCATTCCGATCAATCTTGTGCAATCAAACTAGCAATTGTTTATTCGCAATGGCTTGAATGAATTCGACAAAGAATCCCTTTCTTGATAAGCCTTGAGGTTACAAATTGAAGATGAAATCTCGATGCATCATATGTGGAAAGTGGCCTATCAACTATCTCTAAAGGCTGAGGAAAAGCTAAAATGGAGGTACCGAAGGTCATAACTGAAGGTAACAGGGGATCAACCTCTACCATTGGGTGAGGAAAAAGACCCCCTTTCCCTTCCCTCAAGATATATGGCATGCTTTACTAATATAATAGAAAGTCAAGGCTCTGGGCAATGACTAGGATGGAGCCTTGACTTGAGCATTGTACAAGTGCTTGAAGGCTTCTTCGGGCCATGGCCACAACTAGTATATAAGGCAAGGTTTGGAAGCAAGCTACCAGCTCTTATTGGCTAGAACTAGGCTTGGCTTGGTTAGTAGTGCCGGTCCACTCTGTTTCACCCACC
Source organism: Corylus avellana (assembly GCF_901000735.1). Taxonomy (NCBI): domain Eukaryota; kingdom Viridiplantae; phylum Streptophyta; class Magnoliopsida; order Fagales; family Betulaceae; genus Corylus; species Corylus avellana. The sequence continues at coordinate 20,549,275 of NC_081547.1, forward strand.
TGCCGGCCCATTAATTCTTCAGAGTGGGCTGGCAGGCCGGACGATGGCTCAACAGTCAATTCTTTTGATGTCCCATTTCTTAATCTACCATATCTGTGTACTCAATCACCTATTTTGCTTAAATTATGCAGGGAAGAAAAGTGCATCTAGCCTGAAAGTTACTGTTCCTCTTTTTGGTCAATTGGACCTGATTTTAATTAGAGTGACTATCTCTTTTCACCTTCCTCCCTATCACATATAAATAAAATCATAGCATAAATGATTCTAAAAATTTTTTTTTTTTTTTTCCTACTAGAGATTGCTTTTTTATCCAAACTATGTTCCACTTATGTGCATGTTGTCTAGGACAAAAAATTATACAAGTACATTTACTTTAAGTGCGAGCATATGAGATACATCTGGAAATGGCAAAATTTTTGGCTCCATTCTTAATCATTGTCACCTAGTTCAGTTTCTCAAGTCCCACCACATGAGATGTAAAAGAAGCCTTGCAACCTATTATATGTCGCACTTGGTATTGTTCATTGTAAGAATGTGATTGTTTTAATTGGACTATCTGATTTGAGTACTTTTAGCTCAAAATGCTTGTACGCCGTGGAAGAAACTGACTGAAATATATTGGAAAATAGTTTTTTGACTAGACTGATTTCATATACTGTCTGACCAGCCAGATGGGTGGTCTTGGTATGAAAAAGCTCAATCCCCCCCGCCCCATCCTGCACGGTATCTGTGCCTTATAGTTTTTATAATTGTCACTAAATACAACATGTGATTATGTATGATTGACTAGGGTGGTGGAAGATCCTCAGACTTGGGCGTTTTCTTTGCTAATGCCGATGCCAGCTATATAGGGAGGGAAAGGGTGGGAGGCAATCACCACACTGATAGCTCAGACAACGTCATTGTGGATATAGACCCCATGGATATGTCAGAAAGTATGCAAGAAGCAATGCACCGTTCAAATTTGGACATGAGGTATGCATGAATATGTACTTGATCACTTGGTATTCTTTTCACTTTTACTTCAAGTACTGGTGTAATCTGCTATCATCACAAGCAAGATAATGGTGCCATTTAATTCTGGCAGAATTTTCCTTTAAATTTGCTGAATTTTTATTTATTGTTATTTATTTATTTATTTATTTTTGTCTATTACAATATCCATCCATGTGACTTTGGATATTCAACCATGTCAGATGTGTAGCATATTTTTTCCAATCATCATTATATTGTGCTATTTCTCCTCATGGTACCTGTGGACCTAGAATTTTTAGACCTGTTTTAGCTTCACCAATTACACTGTGAATCATTGAGGTCCTATATTTTAGCTGTTTCAGGCCCTGAATTTCCTTCTATGAAAATTAAGTGTGTAGATGGTGGGAATCAGGCATCCTGGTGCATTATCCTTTGATTTAGCCTATAGATGAACTCCTGGTTTCTGCTGATCCATTCCCTCATAATGTTTTTTGAAAAATTAAAAAGAAATATCAGGACATAAACTAGCTGATGTAGCCAGCAGCTGCAATGGAAAATGATGCAAGAACTTTTGGTGTAAAAACAGTGTTCCAATGATGGAGAGATTTAGAGTGCAAATAAGTCTCTTTGTTCAGAAGTGTGAATATTAGAGATTACGGATCAGCTCCGTTGGATGTGATCACATTCTATAGACAATTTAATTACACGTCCTGTTTGCTGCAGTCAAAAGTTAAAAGAGACTAGCTGACCATATTAATTATAAAGCATTGAATAATATTAATAATAACAGTGATTAAACTTTATTGCATTACTACGTTACTCGTAGGAGTTATGAGAATACTGACAATGCCCCTAAAAATTTCACAAAAATGAAATGGCTGAAACACCCTAGATTTCAACGTACTTAGCTACGATGTTGATGATGCTCTTTGCAATTACTATTACAGTTACCCTTGGTGCTGGTCTTTATTTGTTGCTATTACTTGATTAATAGTTTTTCCTGTCATCTACTTGTAAGACAAATGCCTCTCTTCTTGTTTTCATGGATTATTCCTACTAACGAGCAAGATTTTAATGCGTATCATGCATTGAGGGGCAGTTGAGATGGCAAGTTGAACTTGGATCATTTTTAGGGCTTAGAAGATTTTGTTGTCATTTCCTTCTTTTCTTTTCTTTTTTTCTTTTTAAAATACACTTTCTGCTTTGCTGAAGCACAATGGTATTTCATGTAAGCGGGGCATTCTTCTCTGTCACTCTCTCCTTTTTCAAATTGTAGATTGGTGTGGTCTGGTTCTCTTCCAGGGTTTTTTTGACATTGTAACCCTTTTGGATTCTCTTGTAAGCTACTTTTGTTCTTGAGTTTTTCTATTTTATTTTTGAATTTTTTTTAACTCTTCTAAGAAAAAGTGTGTTTTATTTAATTTTCATTTGCTTTTTGTTAATTAAGGTCTTGTTCTATCTGGGGTTGTTAAAAGCACCTTAAATGTTGGATCGGTTTTGTTTTCTGGCAGTGGTGCAGAGTATATCAGGAAAGAAATTCCTCTTCATGTTTTGACAACGTCATCCCTTATTAAGCTTGATTCACCTTTAATGTCATTTGCGGACTTGCAGCGTGTGATATATGAGGAGGAGCGGGCCGCTTATAACCAAGCCATATTTCAAAATTTGAGGTGGTCAAATCATATGCTGCAACCAGTTATTATGACTGCTACTTTCTTCATGTTTTTATAGTGGTCTTGCTAATCATTAGCTATTCATTCTAATACAGGGATGAGAAAGTACATCCTCTTACTTTCATACATCACACCTCAACTTATCAGGCTTCCATGTGCAAGTTAATGGAATATTGGTTAGAATCAAATACATCCCTCCTTTTCAATTGTTTGTGCTTGGCTTTTGGTTTGTACTCACTTTTTGGAGTCTATTGCAGTTTAAGTCCTGCCATAAATGCACTCCAGGACCGCTTAAAAGAAAATGAAATTCGGGTATAGAACAAAACTAAAAATATATGCATTTTGTAGACAGGAAGGATGCTTTGTTGATATAGAATTTTGTCAATGTTGCTAGACATCTTGATTCCTTTTGTGCCCCAGGCCATGAGGAATCATGCTGATAGATCATTCTTCAATTTGCTTATTACATTAGTATCAATATTTTTCCTACTTGAAGTATGTGCAAGCTGACCCCGTTTTTGCTTAAGCAGTTAGCAACCCTGATCAATGAAGCCAAGGCTTTAGAGGCCGAGGCTCCTAAAGGAGGTGAATCAAGTTCAGGATCTCCTCGTCAAGTTCCATCGCATGGTGTTCGAGGAAACGCTTCCTTTGGCCACAGGGATCTGTATAGTTCAGCTGAACCCATGAGCATGAGGGGTGTTGCTGGTTCTGGAAGCCGGAGCAGAAAAGGGTCTCAGTGAAATAACAATTAGAGAGCCTCTTCCCAGTGCATGTTATAATGTAGTGTTCAAATTATATTATAAGATTTAGTTTTTTGCTAAAATGATTTGTGTATGGAATGTGGCATTTGATGTCACTCCAGAAATTTTCATTTGTCTTTTTCAGTTTCGCATTCTGGAGTGAAAAAAAAATGACATTTGGAAAGTAGTAGGATGCAAGCTATGTACAAAAAGAAGAAAAGTAGAATGCAAAATGCATCTGTACTGTATTGTTATATGCATATATAATGTTGAAAAAGTTGAACAGAAATTGCTCTCAGCATCATGGTTGTGATATTAATCCTGCAACTATTCTTGAATTATATATATATATATATATATATATATATATATAAGTTTTGATATACAATAATTGATGCCTGATGGTTGATGATGGTGCAATATTTAAATGTCTTGCAACTATGGGAATTTCGACTTCATGATTATAGAGAAAGGATTACCAAAAGTAAATGAATAATGTAGACTGTAATGCCTCTTTCCGTTAGGGTTAGGCACGTCAACAAGTATCCTGAGAGGTACAAATCATTATAAGGTAACTAGAATAAATAAATAACTGTTTTAAATGCATGTTAAGAAAATAGTGTCAAAATAAAACTTTCGTATATGCAGAAATGTTTGGTCTAAATAACATGGAAAAACTAGTCACTAAAGATAGTTCATAAAAAGTAAGTTCTGTATTAGTGCGTTAATTTAAAATAAACATAAGTTCCATGAGATGAACCCTAATGCTCTCTTAAGCCCCGATCCCGGCCTCCTAGTTCATGCTACTCGTAACCTAAAAACAGAACACAGAACATAAATATGGTGAGCGAAAAATGCTCAGTAAGAAGTAAATTAGTTAATAAGTTAAATTCATATTTTTTTAAAAACACTTTTTTTTTTCATAAAACCATAATTGAAAACTTTCTTTTCATTAGAACACTTGGATACCATTTATAGTAATCATTCTCGTAATAGTGCCCATGTAGATTATTTGCACAATCCTTGTGACCATAGTAGCACCTGTGACTACAAACGTCCCAGCCCTTCGATTAACCAAGGTGCACCTAGCGTGGCAAACATAGTAATGAATACCCGGCCACCTTCACAAATCGTTTAAGTGATTGTGCTTCCATTCCAATGTTGGTACCGTGCTTTGCATTCTTTGAATTATTTTGGGGCCAAAATTATCTCCTGCATACACGTACCCTGATCTTATAAAACTTTTCTTATTCCTTTTACATCTCTATACTTTTCATATTTAGAAATTTCTATAAATGAAAACCTTTTCTTAAATTTTACATTCATTCTGAATTTAGGAACTTCCCAAAAATAGAGAATTTCTTTAAATGGAATATCATTTGTTTAGAAACAATAACTAAAAGTAGATCATTGTACTCAAGAAATCGAGTGACACATGTCAAAAAAAAAAAAAAAAAAAGAAATCGAGTGACAAAATAAATTTTCGAGTTTATAATTTTCTCATGAAAAACATTTCATGTAAGCATGTAAATAGTAGCATTACACAAGCATTTTGCATAAAGTAATAAAGGACATTTACATTAAAATCATGACATGAAATTCATTGAGAAGGGGAAAGCGATTTAACTTACCTCGATATTGTCGCTAAATAGGTTAACTAGTATTGTTAAACTGTAACCCCCAGTGAAATTAATTAACTAGTTAATTTCATGATTTACCTCCCAGTCCTATTTCTCAATGAATAAGACTCAAGAATATCACACTCTTAGAAGAGAACCCACAATGGAAGAATTTTCACTTTCATACCGAGATAGCTACTAAATTAACTCCATAATTCTTTGAACAACAACGAGAATCTAAAACATCATAATATATGTTATAAAATAAAATCTCCAAATATTATGGTCAAAGACTAGTCGGTGTAACATAAATATTATAGAACCAAATCTATGAGTCATAAAAATATTAAATCTCAAGGCCTAGGCTTAAGAAGGTAAACTAAATAAATGAGCTCAATATCTCATGGCGAGTGTCTACATCCTCGTCCCCATTTTCTTCAGCTATTCAGAATCTAGTTTCTCAAAGATAATCGTAACTACATCCCTAAAATGAACCTAGCACCTCTTAAGGTCAATCATCAACTAAAGTAGATGCTTGCATATAAAAGACAATGGATAATGAATTGCATCATATAACATAATACACCCGTACGTGCGGGATAAAAGACATAGGCTTACTATTATAAGGATTAGCCCTATGATTCAAGAGATTTACTTTTAATGTTTGGTCTTGGATCTAATGAATGTTTTGTAATGAGCGCACCCTGTAGGGATGAGATCACTAGTACGGCTTTGCTAATAGCATGGGCTAACCGAGGTTGGACTCTGTCAAGTTGCTGGTATATGATGGTATGCGACAATATCCAGAGCACTGATATAGTATTAAGGATTACTCGGGACAACGCCAACCCTACCAAGAAGGGGTTAAAGACTTGAATAGATCATATGAAGTTGAATTATGAAATGATTCTGTTGAACGCGCGCAGGCACTTGGATTCCTCGCTCTCTCCCTCTGAAAGAGCTCTCCCTAGAAGTTATCTTCCTCCCTGAGACCTAGTCTCCTCCTCCTCTTCCCCCACTCCTTTTCTCTCCTCCTCTCCCCTCCTCTCTCCCTCATGGATATTGAAGCTCTCATTGCTCAGACATCCGCCCTCTCTTGGGAAGATCCCACATCTCAAATAGAAACCCTCCCCCAAAATACCAATCTTGCTGAAATCCTTCCATTAGTAGGACATATCATCTCCCAAAAAACCCACAACAACCACTCAGTAAATGCTGCCCTTCAAAGAGCTTGGGATTTTGCCTGCCCTTTCTCCTTTGCAGCTCTTGGCCCAAACAAGTTTCTGTTCAAGTTCAGTAAACAAGATCATATCGATAGGATAAATAGGCAAGTCACTTGGAATGTGAATGGATCTCTGCTTACTCTTCAACACTGGTACCCTTATGCAACGTTGGGAGAGTTGACAAACAAATTTTTCCTTTTCTGGATTCAGGTGCATGGTTTGCCTCTGGTTCACATGTCTCTAAAAAATGCCATTGCTATTGGGAAGGGCCTGGGCAATCTCATTAAGGTTGAAGAAAACAGTAGAGATAATCGGACCTTCAGGAGCTATCTTAGGCTGCTGGTTGAGATAGATGTTTTCGCTCCCTTGAACCCTGGTTTCCTGCTCCGAAGAGAAAATGGAGAGCCAACCTGGATTTCTCTGAAGTATGAGAGGTTGGACATTTACTGTGTCAATTGCGGCAGAATTGGGCATTCAAATCAAAACTGTCGAGCATCTCCAGAAGAAAGCCTCCCTGATAAGTATTCCATTTCTCTCAAAGTCAATTTATTCTCAAATTTGCTTCCCATGCATGCCGGAGCTTGGGGCTACTTAGACGGAGCACTAGCTGTAGTGCAACTCTCCACCGCCCAAAACCAAGGTGCTGAGTCATCTCAGGCAAAAGGCACGAGTCCCAATCACCCACCTAACCTTGTCAAACTCACCCACCTAACCCCTCCCCTCCTTTCTCCCATCAAAAATCAGAATGTGCAGCCCACTACACCACCCACTACACTCCTTACTCAAAAAAGCAACCCTAGTTCACCCCTCACCTCATTAAATGCTGAATTTGGAAACTCTCCCACTGCTAAGAGAAGTGACCTCTCCTCTTTAATTGAACCCCCTCTTATCAACCATCCCCTCATGCAAACCCCTACTAAAGCTAACAATCTTACCCCTGAATCCCTAACCCATCTAGCTCCTGGTTCAATCTCCATTGAACTCCAACTTTTCCACCCTGGGCCCAACAAATTAGCAGCAGAAAAAGCCCAAAAAAATTCCCATGTGATTCACCCCAGAAACTATTCCCTCCCTCCAAAAAGCCCAACTAACTCCACGTCATCAATTGTGTTTCAAAACATACCAGATTCCCCGCCATAACTTCATTCAAAAAAACAGCTCAAAACAGGTCCTCCCCCTACCCCTCTCGACATCTCAAACCTATTAGACCATTCCACACTGAGAAAGAACCCCCAAACTATAACCCCACCTCCTTAACCTCTCATCTCACCAGGAAAAGAAAGTGTAGTCCTGGTTCCACTGGACCTCTCAAAAAAGGCTCTGATAACCATCACCATGGAGTCATATCTGATGAAATGGACACAACTTACCAAATGGACACCACTGTTAACCCCCCCAGCCCTATCATCCCCCCTCACCTTTGGCAAAACATCCAAGCCACCCGCAAGAACAAACAGGTGGCTGTTTCTCCTTCTCCTACTCTCAGAAATCTCTCTCTCTTAGGGGACAATGATATGTCCCCAAAGAGCATTTGAAGATCCTCTCTTGGAACTGCAGAGGGCTTTCCAGGCCAACTGCAGTTCGATCCCTGCGGATGCTTATCCGTGATAACAGCCCTGACATTCTCTTCCTCTCAGAAACTAAATCCTCCCCCTCTCTTGTCTCAGCTTCCCTCAACCTTCTTGGTTTCTTCTTAATGTCTCAAGTTGCCCCTATCGGTTCTAGTGGTGGTCTTGTGCTTGCTTGGCGCCCTGGTATTGATTTAGAATGCTTCATCACTAACAAGAATAACATCTCTACCTGGTGCTATTCTGACCCCCCCCATTCCCTTTGGATCATTTCTTGTATATATGCCCCCCCCCCTGTAAGAAAGACAAAACTGCTTTTTGGGACTCCTTCACCTCTGTTGGTGAAGGTTTTGTTAGTCTGTGGCTTTGTATTGGGGACCTTAATTTTGTGCTTGATCAATTGGAGAAACAAGGAGGTTGGCCAGTAGCTAACTCCTCCACTTGTCCTTTTAAACAGTTTATTGATCAATTTGGCCTAGTTGACCTTGGTTTTGTCGGAAATCCTTTCACTTGGAGTAACAATAAGCAAGGTAATGCCTCTATCAAAGAAAGGCTAGATAGAGGTTTAGCTTCCCTCAGCTGGATCCATTTGCACCCTGAATATTCTCTCATTCACCTCCCTGCCACAATCTCTGACCATCATCCCATTTCACTCAACACTAACTACAGTGCTACCCTATTGCCTAGACCTTTCAGATTTGAAGAATTTTGGACTAGAGATCCTTCATGTGGATTTGTCATCAATGCAGACTGGAATCAGCCAGTTTTTGGTTCTCCTAGTTCCTCCCTTAGCCAGAAATTAAATCACACCAAAGCCTCTCTCAAAAGATGGAATTTTCTCCACTTTGGAAACATTCAGTCCAAGATCAAAGCCACTAAAGCTAAAATTGATCAGGTCCAACAGCTTCCCCCTAGTCCTAACTCCTGCTCCTTAGAAGCTAACCTGAAGATTAACCTTGATAAGCTTCTCATCAAAGAGGAGATTCTTTGGAAATCTAAGTCCAGAGAAGTTTGGCTTACCTGCACTGACCTCAACACTAAATTCTTCCACACCTCCACTATCATTAGAAGAAGATCCAATGCAATAAATTTCCTTAAAACCAGAAATGGGGGTTAGGTTTCGGATAGAGCAGAAATTGGTGGAAATTTTGTTTCTCATTTCACAAACTTGTTCTCTTCCACCTCTCCCCCTATTGAAGAAGATCTTCTGAACCTTTTCAGCCCCTCTATAACTGAAGAAGAAAACCTTTCCCTATGCTCTATCCCTCTAGAAGCAGAGGTGTTTCAAGCCCTCTCTAGTATTGGCTCAAAAAAAGCTCTAGGCCCAGATGGGTTCACAACATTCTTTTACCAAAAATACTGGCCTACTATTAGAAGAGAGGTGCTGGAGTGTGTTTGTAATTTCTTCAATAACAAGCAGTTGATCCAAGAGCAGAACCACACCTTCATTACACTGGTTCCTAAGCATAATGATGCTCACACAGTGAATCAATTCAGGCCCATAAGCCTCTGTAATATTGCCTACAAGATCATCTCAAAAATCCTAGCAAATCGGCTGAAATGTTTGCTCCCAAAAATCATATCCCCTCTCCAATCAGCTTTTGTTCCTGGGAGAAATATCCAAGACAACTCCATTTTAGCCCATGAGCTTCTACCTTCTTTCAAGAATAAGAAAGGGAAAGGAGGTTTCATGTTCCTAAAAATGGATATGGAAAAGGCTTTTGATAAAATGGAATGGTCCTTGATTCTGGCAGTCATGAAGAAGTTGGGATTCCAGGCCACTTGGATTAGTTGGATTGAAACCTGCATCTCTTCCTCCTCCTTCTCCATTCTCATAAATGGCAGCCCCTTTGGAAAGATCTTTCTTGAAAGAGGGTTGAGACAAGGTGATCCCCTTTCCCCTTTCCTCTTCATCTTGGGCTCAAAAGTGCTGTCCAGATTATTGTTTAGAGAAGAAAGACTTGGCAACTTAAAAGGCATGAAGACAGCTAGAAGATCCCCTGCCATCCATCACATGCTTTTTGCAGATGATCTGCTTATTTTTGGAAAGGCCTCCTTAATTGAAGCTAATTGTATCAAAACCTGTTTAGACAAATATTGTGCTTGGTCTGGTCAATCCATCAACACAAGCAAATCCTCTATCAGATTCAGCAAAAATACCTACGCCTCCACCTGCTCCTCCATCCTAAATATCCTGCCTACAACCCTAATCCATCTTGCTCCATTTATCTGGGGCTCCCTATTCTCATTGGTAGATCCAAAAGTGCAGCCTGCCAAAGCATCTTAGACAAGGTTTAGAACAGGATTGAAGGTTGGAGAGCCAAGACCCTCTCCCAAGCTGGTAGGTTGGTTCTCATTAAAGCAATGGCTGCAGCTATCCCCTCTTATGCAATGAGTACTTTTTTGTTGCCTGCTAGCATTTGCAAAAGGCTAGATCAAATGTTCAAGAATGTTTGGTGGGGTTTCCCTCCAACTAAAGCCAAAAATCTCTCTCTTAAATCATGGGACTCTCTCTGCATACCGAGAGATGCTGGAGGTTTGGGATTCAGGAAAATGAGAGAAGTTAATTTTGCTCTCATTGCTAAGCTAGGTTGGAAGCTCCAAAGCAACTCAGACTTCTTGTGGGTGCAGCAGCTCAAAGGTAAGTATATTCCATCTGGTTCTTTTCTCTCCCCCCCTCCCCATTCTTCCCCCTCTTGGCTATGGCAAGGCATCCTCTCTTCTCAACCTATCATTTCCAAAGGAGCCTGCCATAGAGTTCACTCTCTGTCCAGATTTTCTATTTGGCATTCCCCATGGGTCCTAACTATCCCCTCCTTCTTCCCCTCGCCTCTCTCTCCAGCTTCTATCTCTTCCCTTCCTCAACTTGTCTCGGACCTTATCAATCCTAATGCTACCTGGAATACCCCCCTCCTTCTCTCTACTTTTGACTTACATTGTGTTAGGGAAATCCTTAAAATCTCTATCAGTCTTCTCCTTGTGCTGATTTTTTCTGGCCTCTCTCTTCATCTGGAAAATTTTCCACAAAATCAACTTACAAAATGATCAGCAGCCCCAGAGTTTCCTCTCAATCCTCCCCTCTTAGAACTTTCTCTTGGAAACTTTTATAGAACCTCAAGCTGAATGCCAGGCTCAAACTTTTCCTGTGGAAAATAATCTGGGACATAATCCCTTCTAAAGCCAGACTTAAGTCTATTTTCCCAATCCTTCCTTCAGAGTCCCTTTGCCCCCTGTGCAAGTCTGAAGAAGATTCCCTTCCTCATTTATTTTTCAGATGCTGCTTTGCACGTATAGCCTGGAGAAATCCCTTCTGGCCAGTGGACTCCATGGCCTGGTCCTCTATGAACCTCCCTAGTTGGATTAAGGGTATCTTCAATCCCCATATTACGTTGGCATTCCAAAAGCTGAGGTTCATCTTTTCTAAATTTATGCTGCTATTTTTTGTGATCTGTTATGGTTTAGCAGGAATAAAGCTCTACATGAAGGTGTCATTCCAAATATTGCCAAGCTAGCCTCTTCCATCAAAAAGACCACTTTATCTCATGCTGCAGCTTGGAATTCTGTTTCTCCTAGAGAAATAGAAGTCTGGTCCCCTCCCCAGGAAGGTTATCATAAGATCAACTTTGATACAACCATTAGAGAGAATTTCTCTGCTCAAGCAGCCGTATGCAGAGACCATAAAGGAAAAATCATCAAAGCTATCTCCATGATCAGTCCATCTTGCACTCCTAACAATGGGGAAGCTCTAGCAGCTCTGTTGGCAGCCACTCTAGCAGTGTCATTGAAGCTCAGCAACTTCACCATCGAAGGAGACTCTCTCATTGTCATCACAGCTCTTCAACATCCATTGATAATACAAGATTGGCATATGGAAAAGGCCATTAAAGATACCTTAGCTCTTCTTCCTCCTTCCCCTAAGTGGGAGGCAAAGAAGATTAACAGAAGTGCAAACTTCTGTTCCCATCATTTGGCTTATTGGGCCGCGGCTAGAGTTCACTCTGGCTTCATTCCCATTTTCCTTTTTCTCCTCTCCCTCCTATTAACCGTAGTGGTGCTGCACCACCTTCTGTTTTCTTTCCCCCTTGAGGGTTGTATGCTCTCTTGTTTCTAATGCAAAGTTTGGTACAAAAAAAAGAAAAAAAAATGATTCTGTTATTACAATATATATATATAGCAGATGATTTTTAAATATTTGAGTTCACCATATGATAACCTGTATATCTTGTACGTGTATTTATACTCACTACGTCGTACACTTACATTCGTATCTTTCCCACCTGTAAAACATGTATTGTTTCCTTGTTTATTCATCATTCAGTTTCACAAAATATTGTTTACAATAATTCTAAAATGTATTTCATGTGAGTTGTAGACATGCGCGTTTGATACATAAAATAGTTATGTTATGCGGAAAGAAAATAATAACAAGTACCTGCGTGAGTTTTTCTCAATTGGATCGTATGGTTCCTCCACAAAGTCCTTGTGAGGCTCCACAACCTCAAAATTTGAGAAACGACCTTAAGTTAGTCCTAAATGGTCATTTTGTCTACTCGGTTCATTTATCGTGTTGAACATTCATTCTATCTACTCTTCTCCATGTTAAAGTCTTTGTTTCTTCAAAAGTTATAAATTGTAGACCCAAAAACTAGCATGCAAAGGTTAGCTTGAAGATCTTCCCCATTGCTGCAACCCCAAATAAATAATATCATCCCATTTTGTAGGAGGGTCTACCATATTACACATTTTCGTAACATGCTTCCACTCTACCGCTATAACCACAAGAGACAAGAGAAAAAACAAGTGATCCCTTATCTCTATCCCACTCCTACAAAAAGCACATTGTACATCACTCTTATAGCCCCATTTTAAAAGCTTATCCATGTAATCAAAGCATCCTTCATAGCCAACCAAGAAATAAAAGATTGTTTTGTGATTACTAATGAGAGCCAAATCAAGGACCATTATTCCACTATACTCTGTTTTTCTCTAAGAGCATTCCAAGTTTCTAAACTTGTAAATTTCCCCAAGTTTGAAATCACTCAATTTGGGAGGTAAACAAAAAAATTATAAGGTAAAATTTTCTTTTTAAACCTACTAGCCTGTAGCAACAAAATTTTTTGACCTCTAGCCCCTGCCTATAATAGTTTTCGACTTCATCCCTGTATATCTTTCTATCCAATTTTAATCAAACACAAGCTGCTCTGAAATATTTACTAACTGTTCAAACCTTGCTGGTTTCCAGTTCCACTTACCAATGTTACCATCCTTAATGACAAATAGATGAATATAATATAATGATTTAGAGAATGAAATATAATTTTGGGTTTTAAAAAAAAAACATAGAGCATCATTAATTGTCTAAAAAAAAAAACACATGCACACATGCACACGCATGCACGCACACAAAGTAGAGTGAGAGTGAGAAATTTTGGGTGAATGAGTTGGTCGTGGTCATGCATGGAAACGATTCCCGAAGCGAATCAGATCAGCCCACTTCTCTTTGCTCTTCTTTACAGTTTGCCTCTGCCCTCCTTTACCCTTCTCCAAGAGAATGGAAGCCAGATCTTCCCAGAGAGAGAGATAAAGAGGGTAGAGAGAGAGAGAGAGAGAGAGAGAGAGAGAAATTGGAACAGCAGCCGCAGCAGTAGTGGGGAGAAGGCAAAGAAAAGAAAAAGGAAAAAAGATGGTCAAAATGAAACCTCGAAGACTTGCTATTCTATCATAATCATCAAACTATCTTTATTGAAAGTCACCATTGGCCCTTTCCTTTTCTTTTTTGTTTTCTATTTGTTTATTTTTCAGCTTTGAAATATATTCTTCTTGTATATTTATAGAAGTAGGAGAAAAAGAATATCAAGTGTAATTAATGATCCTCGGGGGTCTTGGCAAATTAAATAGTGACACCAAGAATATTCATCCAAAAAATATATATATATATATGGGACACCAAGAATCTTGCTTTGCCAGATACATTTACTTACATTGATAATTCAGCACACCACCATGTTTTGTTGTATGCTTAATATATCCCACGATGCCAAAAGGCATTTTGGGTCTGTTGTTCTAATTTGAGAGATGGTGAAAGTTTGGTTTAATCAGATCCATAGTTTCAAGGATGTCGACATCAAGATTGAGTTTGATTTATTTATTGAGACTCGAAAATGATCATCTTCATTTTATGATTAGGAATTATAGTTGGCGCATTGAGTGCGGAGTGGAAGAAGAGATCGAGGAGACTCTCGAACAAGAAAAATGATTCAACGACTTCGAAAGAATTGAACGAGGAGTTGTACGAGGTGAACATCTCATGTACGGTTTTGTAGAGTGACAGTAAGGGTAACTTATTTGTAAACTTTTCCACTATCATCCCAAATAACTAAACTCTGCCTTACGTAAAGCTGCCAGAGTACGCTTAACTTTTGGATTTGAAATCATTGTTGATATATCTAGTATTGGTAATAATTTATAATATTGACACGTCTTTTAAAATGTTTAAATAATGTAAAATCATGTACACAGTTAAATCTATGCACCAACTTTATATATATCCTTATCATAAAATAGCATTTGAAATGAATAAGATCCTAATCCATGACCAGAAAACAATATTGCAATAATTTGCTGACGTCTAAATAGACAGATTGTATGATTGAGCTAGGAACATGAATGGTGGTGTTAATGATTAAAACTCAAACCTTTTCTGGGAGCTGTGAAAATTAGGGTTTTCTTTAATTAATTGTAAAGGAATAAGGGAATATTCATAATTGTAAAGCAACAAGTATTTTTTCCAACATATTGACTGTGCAATTTTTGTGATTCCCAAAGAAGAATTGAAAGAGATCGATCACTTAACCCCTCGTGGTTATATTGGGATAAGCTGTGGCCCTAGCTCCTGCTCATGGGTTATTATGTTTAGAATATTCATGACATGGTAAAAATTAAATTGTTGATTGATTCCACATTGTCCAATAACTTGCAGCCATGTGGCAATGTATATATTTTGTTGGTGGGTCTTAATTAGGGTACATTTTTTCTTGTGGGGTAGTGCTATTAATTTGGCCATGCACTAAGTGGATGAGGGTCCCCAAATACAATGGTCAAATTGCCTTTTAAGGGTTCAAGGTTCCTTTTGTGGGTCTTGTTATGTTGGGTTACCTAGCTAGCTATGGTTGTGCTCATCTTTGCTAAACTTATTTCAGCCTGATTGAGCAACTCCTTAAATGGTACTAGCTAGCTATATTCCTTCACATTCCTTTAACTTGATGTTTTTTTTAATGGTTCAGATTTAACGTGCAATTCATTGCATGCTTATTGATGAATTAACAAAAGTTTACTTTAGACTCAATAAATAAATAAATAATTTGCTTAGAAAAAAAATATTTGTCTATATTAGTCAAAATAATTATTGAAAAAGTACAAATATCTACTTTTTAGCTACTCATTTTCTACACATATCCTACTTTCTATTTTTTTTTTAAAAAAAATTTATTGGTTTCTTTTCTTTGTCAAGAATGGCAAACAGCAGGATTTCTACTCTTGTTTTATTCTATTATTTATTTTATCCTTTTTTTTTTTTCCCGGTAAGAGTTTCCAACCTTTTTATTGCAAATTTATCTTCTTCTTTTTTGAGCTCTTATAGAAAACTGATATCACATGAAATACAACGTTTTGGTTTTGACATGTATTTTGAGTAAATTGAAAATTGATTTGGTAGACACCACATTAATAAATAAATAAAATAAAATAAAATAAAATAAAATAAATAAAATAAACTTTTTGTAGTGAGAGAGAGTGAAAGAAAGAGGGGGAGAGAAAATGATAAAAAGCTTTTTGTAGAGTAAGCAGAAGAGCTTATGTACTGCTCTCACTATAAGAAAAAAAAATATTATAGTAGCTACTTAGTTGGACACAAAAAATAACTCACAATAGTTAAATTTAATTATTATAATCCGCCATTTGCTTATTCTGCTGTGAATGCTCTTAGTATGCTCCTAGCATGTTCTTATTGGTCCAAATTGCCTCCTATTTCATCAATGAGACTAAAGTGTCTGTACTGGTTAGTTGAATATATATATATATATATATAACTATTTTTATTTTATAAAAACACTTTTTAACAGGAATAATCATATGGTCTGATTGCATTTGAATATTTGTCATGTATGCAATCTTTATATCATGTTCATTCACTACAAAAAATTCATTTTTTCTTGACTACCCGTTTTTGATGTGTCAGGAAGCCTGACATGTCACTAAATTTTATTGACGTGTGTCCAACATTAAAAATAAAGGTGTCACTAATGGAGATTTTTTTACATGTCACTGTTTGCCACGTTAGAAACTGGTGACGTGGCAAACAGTGGCACGTCAAAAAATCTTTTTGATTTTTTGATGTGTCATGTTTTGACACGTCAATAAAAATATTGACGTGTTAATTTCAATATTGAACTTTACCTTCATTTTGATTTGGGTCGTCTCAATTAGGGTGATATAGAAGAGCTGTTATTAACAGTTAATAATTATTAGTTGCCACTAACTGCAAACTGTGTAACTGCATAGGTGAGCAATTGGCCTTTTCAAACTAACCGCTTAGGACGGTGCATGCGGTTAGAGGTGGTAGGGTTGGTGAAGGCAATTATTCCAAGTATATATATAAAAAAAGGCCCAAAAGATCAAAATAGGCTCAAAAGGCCCACACCTAACAAATGATTACCATGGTATGGTTTGAGAATAAATAACCGCTAATTGGCAGTGAAGACGGTTGATAACCACCCGCTCTAGATAGGCGGTGTGGTTACTCAAAACCGCTAATTAATTGCCTAAGGAGATGCAGTTAGCAGATACAGTCAATAACAGTTAATCGCAACCGCCTATACAACCCAAAGCTCAATTTGCGAGTACTTAAAATCAGTGCACTAAACATAACCTAATTAATTAGGATCTTCTCAAAGCCCTTCTTAAAATCAGAGAGAAAAAATAAAAAAATAAAAGAAAGGAAAGAAAGAAATACTTCCAAGGAAGAAAATCATGTAAAGAAGAGCAGCACTCATCCATATATAGTTGAAAGTGTCTACATGCATGCAGTAGTCGTTCAGATACCCTAAAAGAAGGTGGTGTTAGTGTGTAGCCAAAGCATTTATTCAAAATTCAAAGTATCCTTTGGAATCGTAGCCGGAATTTTTTCTTTTTCTCTTTTTTCTCCTTTAGAATTTGTTGATTCCCATTTATCAAGGTTGCCAGTTGAGAGCACCAAAAAAGTACGTACACGGCCCTCCATTTATTCCCTTTATCTCCTCCCTAATCTCCCTATATAAATACCCCCCACATTCTTCCATTCCTTCACCAATCCTCCCTTCTTCATCACCTTCTCATTTTTATATTTATATTTTTATATATTTCAACTCACATTTTCTTCAGGTTTGTTCTTTCATACCTATAATGCTTTTAGAAATCTTGCTTCTCTCACATTTTCCTTCTGAATCTTGGCTTCTTAATCACGTAACATTTCCTTTTATCAAAATTATTGTTTCTTTCAATATTATTTATATATAAAGTGCGGTGTTTTTTTTATCAAAATTTGGAAAGTGAGGTGTTCAAGAATATTAAGAGTACGTTTGATACGTGCAGAATAATTATTCTCTTAGTACATACTTAAAATATTATATTTTAATGTTATGTGTGGGCTCGAACTTTAAACCTAACATATAATTATATGTTTAATTAAAATGAAAAGCAAAATGTAAGATAGCAGCTAATTTAGTTGAGGTTTTAATAGATTATAAAAAGTAATATATGTTAATATATATAGTTTTGAATTGATTATTGAAAAGCACTGATCCAAGAGCTAATTGGATGCAGGAAAGATGAGCAGGCCCGGCGATTGGAATTGTAGGTCATGCCAACACCTCAACTTCCAGAGGCGTGATTCGTGCCAACGTTGCGGGGATCCTAAGTCGGGTGACTTTGGAGGCTTTGGTGGGAGAGGCGGATCGTCAGCCTTTGGATTCACCGGGTCGGATGTCCGGCCGGGTGACTGGTACTGCACTGCCGGAAACTGTGGGGCGCACAACTTCGCTAGCCGTTCTAGCTGCTTCAAGTGCGGCACGTTTAAGGATGACTCCGCTGGAGGCTACGATAGTGACATTTCACGCTCAAGAGGTTTCGGTGTTGGTGGCGGTGGAGGTGGTGGCGGTGGCGGCGGCGGAGGAGGACGACCTGGATGGAAGTCTGGTGATTGGATTTGCACCAGGTGATGAAATAATATTGATGCATAATTAATTTGTTAACATGATCCGCAACTACTGAAGTAGCACGTTTGTTTAATTTCCTTTGCCACAATGGTGGGCTAGCTTTGTATGTACAACATTTGCTTTTGGCCTTGACCAATTCCACTATCTTTGACTGCTTTTACAAGTTAATTACATATACTTTATCGTTTGATTTCTAAAAGGAATGGAACAGAATCCTCTTTATATTAAATAAAATAGATTATATTTATTTTATGGTCAGAATTAAAAACCGACATTATGTTACATAGTTAAATGCAAAAATTTTAAATCCTTCAAATTTGTTTAAGCAAGTTAAATCTCATGCATATATATATATAAGACTTTTTTCGCAATGTGCTGCTCGAAATCCTAATCCAAAATGGGTACTATCAATTTCTTTTTATATTATATAATTAATTATAATCTGCTTGCAATGAAATAATGAATGAATTGTTTTGTTTGATTGAACAGGTCGGGATGCAATGAACACAACTTCGCCAGCAGAATGGAGTGTTTCAGATGCAATGCCCCAAGGGACTCCTACTAAATTTCAAGTCTTTATCCAATTTTGGGTGAGAATGCCCTATCCAATAATTAATTTAATTAATGGGTAATTAATTACAAGTTAATTAATATTAAATATTAATTGGGTTTAATTATTTGCAGGCAAGCAAGAGAGAGCATATCATAGACGACTATCACTAGTACTTTTCCTTCATTATTATTTCTTTGGATTGCAAGGGGGTGATCTTATGCTTCACAAGCAGCTGGAGAGAGCATATATACCTCAGCATTTTGCTAAGCTTCTTCCTATAGAAACTATATAACAATCTAGTTGGAGTGTTTTGAACTATCTACCATATCTTTTGTGTTCTTTTGAGTTTCTTTATTAATGCATGTATGGCCCACGTTTTATTTTATTTTCTTTTATAATGGAAATTTATTTCTATCTCTATCTCTTTTTATTTCATGATTGAAAAATGATGCACAACTCTCTCTCTCTCTCATAATGTGATGGACTAAACTTCATAAAGACGTAACTTTTAAAATCATAATATTCACGCTTAAACTAACATCTTAATTGAAGGCCTTGATGGTGCTTTAACCACTCATGAGCATCAACCAAATTTAAATGTATCCGCTAGACAATTGATACTTGCCAATGACAATCCACCGCTGCTTCGATCACAAGGATTTGTTTTTCATTTTAAGCGAGATTAAGAAAAACTCACTATAAAAAATGATGAATTAGTGACGTGTATACTGTTCATCATTTTTTGCCACGTTACTATTTCGTGACGTGGCAGTAGTAGACACGTTACCAAAGAAAAAGGTAACGTGTCAGTTTAGTATATATTGTCACATCATTTATTATTATTATTGTTTAAATGTGATATTATGTACACCGTTAAATACAACAAAACTAATTTTAAACCGTGAAATGATTTTTTCTTTGTTTCTCTTTCCCGAAGCTTTAGGTTTAACACATGCGAAAGAATAATAATTAAGGTCAAGATTCAAAAAATAGTAAGAACATGAAGAGAAGAAAACAACAGTTTAATTTGTTCTTGCGGTTCCCGCGGCCTCCGAATTAATCTGTACTATTTTGGAGAGAACATTTTGGTGAGCATGAGAGGAAAATTTTGAATTATTTTCTTCCGTCTTTCTTTTCTCTTTTCTTTCTCATTTGCAAATTCCCAAACCATGAAAAAGGAGAAAACTTTCCCTTTTGCTTTTCTCTCGTGGCAAACCAAAATCTTTGCCCCCACTGATCTGTAGATTATAATTATTTGCTACTACTATAAGTTTTGAGTAATTAAAGAAGGAATTAAAAGAAAGAGTTTTAGGAGTATGTCTCTTTTTGACTTAGTTTACCGGAAAACTTCACATACCACCCTCTTATGTATAAACGCTTTTGCATTTATACCGCATCAAAGTTTAAAAATTGGCTATTTCGGTAGCCCATGTTTTTAGGTCATTTTAATTATACCCATACCATTAGGGCTTAAGATTAAATCAGATGATAAACTGTGAAATGCTTCTTATATCATTGTAAAACTAAAAAAATACAAAGGTACCTTTAATTTTTTTTTTAAAAAAAAAAAAAAAAGAAAAGAAGAAAGCTCTACAACTTGTGTTCTATATATATATATATATATATTTATTTATTTATTTATTTATTTTAATGGGAGTACTTTGGGGATTTTGACATCCTCTATTAGGATTTAATAGAAAATCATAGCTAGCTATTACATGGGAACGGGGAACCCAACATTACAAATTTTAAAAAAAATGATTGCAAAAGCTCTTAAACATCCAGAGTAAGTGATGTTTTTCCTAATAATGGGTAAAGAAAACAATGGGTCACCTCCTAGCGAGTTTGTTTTCTTTATATATAGATATTAAGGGTACAGTTATAGTTCTATAAATTTCATGGGACATAATGGACATTTTATATCGTGTGGGGGGTTGAGTGATCTACTCATTATCTGACTTATCAAAAATTCCTAACGGAAGGAGACATTGCAAATAGAATAGTAGATTGAGAGAGATGAGTTAATTTCCCCTATAATTTTCATGAAAGGTGCAGTTTTCCCATTTGTTGCAATGTTTTCTCTCACATTAGTACTTAAAGATTGATTAAATCAAGTTAAAAAGGTGTTCTATAAGATGTTTAATTCATATTTGTTTTAGATCTCAATGCAAGTTGGCTTGTACTAATTACATGAATGAAAAGGAAATAGGATATGCTTTTACAAATCACTTGTAAAATGCATTTTTTCACCTTGGATTCCCTTGATTGACCTCTCATGTGTATCTTTAGAAAGTAAACCTAAACCTAGCAAAAGCATTATATGCACAGCTGTCTCCTCCAGCACTCCATCTCCCTGCCATGGCTTTAATTAAGCAAGATTCTTGTCTTCCTTTTAGACATGCTTTTTATGTTACTTAGTGTTGCTCCAGCTCTGTCCCATTCTATCTACTAAACCAGTTATATGGCATGTCAAAAGGGACCCAGGATGTCCTCCTAGTTGCATAAAGTAAGGTATATTGAGCTCTTTTTGAATATTATCCCATGAAAAGGCATTAAATTATGGAATATATTATCATAAAGACAGGCATCTTATAGACACTTTTTCCCATCAAAAGGACATTTTTCGTATGCATGGCTTGCCAAAACTAGGAGCACTTATTTCGTTGTTTGGTTTAAATGTTTAATTGCCCATATTTTGAAATCCAAAGTCAAATTGGAATGGTAAACAAAGGGATTCATTCAGTTGATGCAGATTTTTGGACTGCTGGACTGGCGATGCTTAAGTTAGTAGGTTGTTGTCTTAGAGGAGCTGAATGTAGAGAGAGCAAAAGGGGGAGAATGTCCGTACTTGCAAAGGTAGAGATGTGTGCCTTTTATAAGGCTTCTCCTTGCTTTGGTAGGTAAGGCTTGTAAGGCTAGGGAGGCCTTACAACTTGGAAGGCGACGCTCCCATTTAGGCTTGGTTTATTTTTGGGGAGTCTCTTAATGACTTTTTCCCTACATGAATGAGTTGAGGATAGCCTGCAGGTGGATGATTAATGAAGGGATTCCATTCCTCATGAGGGTGATTAGCGTATCACCACCGGCAATGATTGGGAGAGTTTTCCTCCAACTTAGTTGATGAAATTGACATGTATTTCTTAACATGTGAAATATATATATATATAATAGCCTATGAGAATGAGGTTTCATAGAAGCATGCCTTCAATGTACGTTTGGAAATATTAAAGCATGCAACACATGTATAAATGTAACCCACTTCATCATTATCTGCCAAATATGGAGACTTCTCTCTTGTGATCTAGCACCATATTAGTAAAATGATAGGTTGGAGAGACCAATTGTGGTTCTGGGCGCGACCATAGTAGCACTTACCCGCTGAGAACTGTTGGCGTTCTCTCAAGTCCAACTGAGCCATAGCTCGACCCAGCCCCATCAGGGTATCAATGGGAATCGGCTAATAATAATCAGATATATGTGAGGATTCTCCATTGCAAAGATTCGAACGCACACCCTAGTACATGCCCTAACCACTCGAGAATTTTCTTGGGTCATTGAACTACGGGTACCTTGATGGTGACATAAAGAGATTATTAAAGCACCAAATACACTCTGAAGCTTCAATACATCGAGCTGTGAGGCAAGAATCAAATATGGAAAAGATCCAATTCTTCTACCAAGATAAATCAAATTATGACATCTTTTTTTCCCAAACAAAAAATTAAAAACGAAGCAAAAAAACAAATGAAAACATTACAATAGACATTTCCCTCTTATGATTCCTAAACATTGCTATTGTAGACATTTCTTCATTGTTAGAAGAGATTTGAATTGATACATCCTGGCATCCACAATGTTACATTATTGAGGTCGGCTTGATAAAGAAGAAATTTAAAAGTTAGAAAAACCATAGTTTTATTAAATGGTGATTATGCTTTTATAGGAGACACTTTTGCCGCAGTATATGACAACTGACATGATTATTATTTATTGGAAAATTATAAGGATCATTAACATAAAATAATCAATGATGGATGTCGTATATTATAAACAAACTACAAAGCTAGCTCTTCTCAAAATCCCAACATTTTAAATAATAATAATAATAATAATAAAAGAGACGTTTCTCTGTTATAGGGTTATAGGTTTCAAGTTGCTAATCTTGTTTCTCATTACACAATAGCCATGTAATCTGTATATAATTTAGGCGTTCATGCATTTTTCTTTTTTTCTAAATTAGTATTTTTCAAAAGTCTAGATGTGAATAAGATCTCTATAGAATCCTGAAAATGGCCCGATAAACAAAATTACTCAATTACTAAAAAAACAAAATTACTCAATTACTAAAAAAAGAAAGAAAAGAAAAGTCAACATATCCCTTTCAAATTACAACCCAATTAATTGGCAATGTCTCATCTAAACTATCAAAAAAATTGACAATGTCCAAGGCCAGTAAAAAGACAAAAAAGACCATATATATTTTTTTTTTTTCAATAAGACAAGAATACTCCAATAAATTCAACAAAAAAAAATCTTTTAATTTTTTCAATAAGGGTATTTTCGTCATTGGGGGGGAGAGAATTGACAAATTTTGATAGTTTGGAGGGAACATTGTCTCAATTGAAAGTTTGGGATGAACATTGTCAATTAGATGGTAATTTGGGAGGCTATGTGAACTTTTTTTTTTTAAAAAAAAAAACAACAAAAAAGCAGTCTGACATTGTCTTCTATTGGGTAATGGATCAACCACAATGCCAAAATGGGCCCCCAAACCAATAAATACAATGAAGGCCTATCAATGAAAGGCCCAGGCCAATTCGTACCAGCCCATGAGGGTAGAACTGGCAATACAAAGAAGGAAAGCCACGTTCACAATGAACGTGGCCAAGCGTGTAGCACCAAGCCAAGCCATGTGTAAACGTGCCCGAGCTAAGAGCACCAACCCATGTTCGGCACGAACATGACCAAGCCATCAGCAGACTCCACGATCCCACGATTTAACAACCTACGATCCCATTATCCACAATTTAAGCATTGCACATAGTGGATCCTCAGGAATGTGGGGCCAAGAATTCAGGGACCACTACTTAGCTATAACTGCTACTTGATGCCTATAAAAAGAGGCTCATGCCAGGTATTTGGTTAATCACACCAAAGCATTCCTTTGCTCACTTTATCTCTTTGAGAAATAATCAACTAACTTAGGCATCGAAGCTATACCCCGCCAGCACACCCCGGCAAACTCTTATATATCCTACTTGATCACACCTCTTGGATTGTTGAGTCACTATTCTTGAAAACTGTCATCAACATCTTCTTTCAAAGAAATTAATCACTTTTAAGTTTATACAATTGCAATATATAGTAAAGATGTGAAATCGGGTCATCTCATGAGATTTATTAATCCAAATTTTATATGATTTTTTTTTTTTTTTTGACGTCCATTTTGTATAGATCACTGTTGAGTTGGCATAATACATTCACCATTTTTTTGTTCCTTTCTAATTAATGGTAGATGGAGCATGCTAACTCAGTAGAGATGTAAGTCTATGTTAAGTTCCTTCCTAGTTTTCTCTCTCGAGACGACTAGCGATGAGGGTTCTGTCTCCCACTGGTGACAGTTGTGGAGGGTGCGGCAAATCGGCGACGGAAGGAGGGCAAGCGTATGGTAGAGTGGTGAAGGAAAGAAGGAGATGGCGGAAAGTATTGAAAGTCTGTGTGGAAAACTCACGTTACTGGAAGGAGAAAAGAAGGGAATCACAATAACGGAGGGGGAGGTCGAAGAGGCAAGGGCTCAAGGCTGTAGGTGTTTGATAGGGAGACTCTGGACGGAGAAGACGGTGAATAAGGAGGCATTCAAGACTGTGCTATCTCGAGTGTAGCGAACAGTCTGAGAAGTAACCTTCAAGGAATCGAATAACAATGTGTGGCTATTTTAGTTTGAAGACGAGTTTGATATGAGGAGGGTTCTCGATGGCCGGACATGGCCTTTTGATTGCCAGGTTTTGGTGCTTAATGAATTTGATGGCAGTATCCCACCCACACAAATGCAGTTCACACACTCCCCCTTTTAGGTGCAAGTGTATGAAATGCCATTACTTTTCATGTCCAAGAGGATCGGTGAGAAAATTGGGGCGTCGTTAGGGAAGCTAATGGAGGTTGATGTTGCCGAAGAAGGTGTGGGCTGGGGACAGTGCTTGCAGATTCGAGTGGTTTTGTACCTAACAAAACCTCTTGATAGGGGAAGGGCCCTCAATTTGCCAGGAAAATCCTACTGGGTTATCTTCAAATACGAGAAATTACCATCAATGTGCTTCGACTGTGGTAGAATCATCCATGGAAAAAAAAGATGCCCTATACAAAGGAGTACCAGATGGAGCTCACCAGAAGACAAAAAGCAATGGGGAGTTTGGCTTCAGGTGGACGACAGAAGAAAGCGAACCGACAGTGACTTCCATGCTCCAGCAGGTGACGAGGGATGGCAGCGCAGCCAGGAGGGGGAAAGGGTTGCAGGTGACGGCCACCTCGGGAAACACAAGGTGAATATGGGAACTTCCGGGGCTCACGGTAGCCCTAGTTCAGGGACCAATAGGAGTTAAGGGACAGGATCGGAAGATTCTGGCTCTTGCCATGTTTGTCTCAAAGGAGGGGCGGACGAAAAAGGAAAGGAGGGCGAGAGAGATTCGGCTGAGCAGATTATAGGTGTAGACATAGCAGATATAAATGGAAGGACAGTAGGAGGGGCTAAATAGGGAAAGAAGGAGCTTCGGGGTGACTCACCACTTGGGGCCACAATAAATAAAGCGAGAATTACGTTGGGTGACGGAATGGGTCCTAAAGAAAGGATCAACATGGAGGTGGGGACCCAAAACTCACCCATGGAAGTCACTAATAGCCCAAGCCAAGAGTCAACCCATGAATGCATGGTAGGCCCGGTGGGTAGCAACTTGAGGGTATGGAAGAGGAGGGCTCGTGTGGGGAAGCATACTGATAAGTTTTTGGCCAAGGAAAGTGAGAGTTTAACAAACGGAAAAAGGAAGGGTACTCACCATGACACTGGTGACAAGGCTGGGAGGCGAGGGAAGCGAAATAAATGGGATATTGTGGTGGAAAACCAAGAAGAAAGTAACGTGGCGGTGGCTATTATACAGCCCCGCCAATCCCAATGAGTCTCCTAAGTTGGAACTGCCGAGGGATTGGGCACCCTCGGATAGTTCGGGACCTTTGTCAATTGACAAAGGAAAAAAAGCCCACCATTTTGTTTCTTATTGAAACAAAATGTCGGAAAAATAAAATGGAAGTAATAAGAGTGAAGCTTGGGTTTGAAGGAATGTTTGTGGTGGAACCCAAAGGAAGGAGTGGAGGGCTTGGGCTCTTTTGGAAGGAGAAAGACATGCTAGAAATTCAAAACTATTCAAATGCAGTGGTGAAAATTGGGGATGAGAGAAGCGGATGGAAGCTGACTGGTTTCTATGGCCAACCGGATTGGTCCAAGCGGCATGAGTCATGGTCGCTATTGAGACATCTCAAACAATTTTTCTCGCTGCCATGGTTATGTATTAGGGATTATAATGAGATTACAGATCAAAGTGAGAAAGTGGGAGTTAATCTTCGGAAGGAGACGCAAATGGGACAGTTTAGGGATGCTCTTGACGACTGCAATCTTAGTGACTTGGGCTACATTGGTTCGAAGTTCACGTGGAACAATCGCAGAGAAGATGATGGGTTCATTAAGGAGCGACTGGATAGGGCCACATCCACTACAGGATGGTGCAATCTCTTCAAAAAGTTTGAGCTGCGGGTGTTGGCGGCACGTACATCAGACCATAAGCCACTCCTACTCACCTACACGGACAAGGACGAAGCCTTGGCAGGTCCCTCCCGCGGATCAAAATTTGAGGCACAATAGCTACATGACGAAGAAGCAAGTGGGATCATCAAAAAGGCATGGGAATCGGAGCAGTTGGGAGGGTCGAGTATAATCAGTGTGCAGGCAAAATTAGCTGCATGCAAAGCTAATTTGCGTAAATGGAGTTGGCAAAAATATTGGCGTGTGGAGAAAAAGTTAAAGGAAAAGACTAAGGAGTTGGAAGCGATACAGCAGCAGGAGAATTCGGAAAATGTGGGCAATATCAAAGTGTTGCAAGGCGAGATTGATATTCTGTTGGAGCAAGAAGACACGCGGTGGAAGCAATGGGCTAAACAAAATTGGTACCAACATGGCGACCGTAATACCCCATTCTTTTATGCTTGGGCAAGCCATCGACGGAAAATCAATCATATTGGAAAGATAATCGATGAAGGGGGGAACGAGTGGAGCAAAATAGAAGAAATTAGTAGTGCCTTCATTGAGTTCTACCAAAAGCTTTTCACCACCGGGGCAGTCCAGGAGTGGATGAGTGTTTGGCTGGGATGGAGGGGAGAGTTACGGAGGAGATGAATAATACGCTTCTCAAATCGTTCACTCAGTGTGAAGTGGAAAGCGCATTGCATCAGATGCATCCTTTAAAGTCTCCCGGACCTGATGGTATGTGGGCGGTATTTTACCAACATTCCTGGGGCACGATTAACAAGGAGGTATGTATGGCTGTGCTAGATTATCCGAATAACGGAAATTTTGACTCCTCTATCAATAAGACTTATATCACTTTAATTCCAAAGACCAAAGATCCCACACGTATTACTGAATATAGACCCATCAGTTTATGTAATGTCATTTATAAGTTGATTGCTAAAGTCCTAGCTAACAGGCTGAAGAAGGTTTTGTCACAGATTATTTCTCCCAATCAAAGCGCATTCATTTTAGGCCGATTAATAACAGACAATATCTTGGTGGCTTTTGAAGCCCTTCATACGATGGATGCTAGAATGCCGGGCAGGAAAGGGTATATGTCACTTAAGTTAGACATGAGTAAGGCCTATGATCGGGTTGAATGGGCTTTTTTAGAGGCTATTATGGTAGGATTGGGTTTTGCAGTGGAATGGGTGGAGAAAGTGATGACATGTGTCCGCACAGTCACATATTCTATCCTTATCAACGGCCAACCTTATGGGAAAATTGTGCCAACTCGGGGTATACAGCAAGGGGACCCATTATCTCCTTACCTATTTATTTTATGTGCGGAGGGACTTAGCACCTTGCTGAAAAAGGCAGAACGGGAGGGACGGATTTCAGGACTCCCCATTGCTCGAGGAGGAACGAAGGTAAATCACCTTCTATTTGCGGACGACAGTTTACTTTTTTGCCGGGCTAGTATTTTGGAGTGGAATCGTATTCAAGAAGTTTTGGAGGTGTATGAGAAAGCCTCGGGCCAACAATTGAATCGAAGCAAAACATCCATTTTCTTCAGTAAGAATACCAAGACTGAAGCCAAAATGGTTATTCTTGCTGCAGTAGGGGTGAACTCCACAGCTAGGTACGAGAAATATTTGGGTTTACCAGCTTTAATTGGGAGATCAAAGGTGAGTACCTTCACAAACATTACAGGGAAGATTTGGGACCGCATAAATGGGTGGAAGGAGAAGTTCCTTTCGCAAGCAGGGAAGGAAGTTCTTTTGAAGGCCGTGGTGCAGTCAATCCCAACATACACAATGAGTGTTTTCCAATTGCCCAAACGCTTTGTAGGGACATTAATTCCATGATGGCTAAGTTTTGGTAGGAGTATAAGGAGAATGATTCGCGGATTGCATGGATGAGTTGGCACAAGATGGGTATAGCAAAGGAGTGTGGCGGGTTGGGGTTTCGTGACCTTGAAATGTTCAATTTAGCGCTCCTCGCGAAGCAAGGTTGGAGATTTTTGAACAACCCCGACACTTTAGCATCTACTATATTTCGAGAAAAATATTACCCACAAGGGGCTTTCTTGGGAGCAAATTTGGGGAGGAAACCATCATACGCGTGGCGAAGTATATGGAATGCTAAAAGCCTACTCAATGAAGGCTTAATGTGGCGCATTGGCAACGGAGAATCAGTCCGGATATGGGAAGATCGGTGGCTCCCATCTAATGGTTCACATAAATCCAGTCTCCAATTAAAATTTTACCTAGAGATGCTAAAGTGAGTGCTCTCCTTAATCTTGATACTCAGTGGTTAGATACGGCCTTGGTGCATAATGTGTTTAATGAAGATGAAGCTAGGGCGATATGTGGAATGGTGGTGTGTCCCAATACTAGAAGAGATAAGCTGGTCTGGGCAAGGGGGAAAAATGGTGTGTTCACCGTGCGGAGTGCCTATCATCTAGCCAAAGAAATTGGGCAAAGGGAAGAAGGGAGCTGTTCTAAAGAAAATCTGCTTAAGAAGGTGTGGAAAGGGATTTGGAAGATCCAAGGAGCAAGTGTGGTTAAAACTTTCATGTGGCAAGCATGCAACAATATCTTGCCCACCAAGGAGATGTTGTATAAACGAAAGATTGTTCAAGAGCCTTCCTGCCCGATTTGTAGTTTGACAACTGAAACGGTTGGCCATATACTTTGGAGTTGTCCATCGGCCAGAGATGTGTGGACTGAGTGCTCTCCCAAAATTAGTAAATGTTCCAGTAGTGATGATAATTTAAGAGATATTATGGCCCATTTGATGGAGAGACTGGATGCGGATCAGCTACAATTTATGGCGGTAGTAGCTCGACAAATCTGGGTAAGGAGAAACTCGGTGGTGTTTGGGGGGGAATTGACTGCTCCAAGCACTTTAATACGCTGGGCCAAGGACCAAGTAGAAAACTGGTGTACATTCTCCAAACGAAGACCAAGGAGGGAGGTAGTGTCGGGGCCAGCTCCTTCTGCTACTTGGACCAAACCGCCTCAGGGCTTTATGAAGATCAACTGGGATGCCTCGGTGGACAAAAGGCGAAACAGGATGGGCGTTGGTGTATTGGTTCGTGACCATGATGGAAGAGCTATTGTCATGTTTTGCACGAGCAAGGAGTACGTGCAGGACCCAACTATGGTGGAAGCTATTGCGGCAAGGGAAGCGGTGATGTTGGCACAACGACTGGAATTACGGCATAAGGGGACTCCTTAGAAATTGTCCAAATGCTGCAAAAGGAAGATGGATGCTGGTCGATATATGGGCATGCGGTAAATGATGCAAAGGAGAGACTGCAAACATGGCAAAGGTGGGGAGTTCAACACGTTAGCAGATCGGCCAACGGTGCTGCTCACCAACTCGCCAAGCTGGCTCTCGGGTATGACGCAGCCCAGGAATGGAGGGGGCTTTTCCCACAGTGTGTGCAATCTATTGTATCCAAGGAATGTTGAGTTTTTAAGCTCGGTTAATGAATACCATTTCAAAAAAAAAAAAAAAAAACTCAGTAGAAATGTACGCGAGAATGCAAAGAAGCATTTATTTTTTCATATACATCAAATTCAATAAAATTTACAATAGCAGCTTCTTACCTAAGACATTAATTTTCTAAACATAACTAAATAAGAAATTTCTTGTAAAGAGTCAACAACTCCTCTGAGCTGTCCTTGAACAAATTAACAAGTCTGCTACCAAATGCTAGCTAGTCCTTCACTGGAAAATCATATTAATGGCTAAAGAAATCTGCATTTGTTCTGAGGATCAAAGGAGTTAAACTTGTGTGAAGTAATTGGCATAGACAGAGATCTATAGTAAGCCTAAGTAATTAGAGAAGCTCATTCTCTCATGAAAAGAAAATGTAGATATGATGAACTGAATAGATGCAAGAAGATTTTTTTAATGGGAAAATACATTTTACTTCCTAACAGGCTGAACTATCTACCAATTTGCGCTTTTAACCTCAATGTTTAAAAAGTGACACTTTGCACCCCCAAACTTCCAAATTGTTGCAATTCGACCATTCTGAATTTTTTTTTTTTCCAAAATGCCCCCATCCCAAGTTAAAAAAAAAAAAAAATTAAATAATTAAGGGGTGGCCGGTCTAGGGTGGCCGAAGCCACCCCCAAGCCCAACTGAGATGGCCAGCCACCCTTTAATTTTTTTTATTTTTTATTTTTAAACTTGGGATGGGGGCATTTTGGGAAAAAAAGAAGTCAAAACGGTCGAATTGCAACAATTTGGAAGTTTTTTTGGGGGGGGGGGGGTGTAAAGTGTCACTTTTTAGATATTGGGGTTAAAAGTACAAATGGATGGATAGTTCAGGGGGGTAAAATGTATTTTCCCATTTTTTTTTTAATCTTCTTCAATTAAAAAGAAGAGAACATAGAATGATAAAATAAAAATAAAAAATAAAAAATCCTCTTAATTGAATAATCAAAAAACCAGTGTGACACTGGCAATGAATACATGCCTCATTTGTTTGAACCACATGCTATATAACACTATCAGCAGTGGATAAGCCCACAAATTTCTGAGGAAGCAAGAGGTGCAAAGATGAACAGATTAAGAAAAGGAAGAAAAACTAGAATTTTAATCAAACCAAGATAAATGTTAGATGTTGAATCAAGAAAGAAATGTAAACAGATTCTATCATAAGAAAACAAACCTTCTCATTAGAATGCCCAGTAAGGGTTAAGCTGCAAGCATTATTGGACAGACCACTAGGATTGGTTTTGTTGAGATCCCAAAACATTAATTTGTTGTCAGTGGATGCAGAAACAAGTGTTTTAGAGTCCAAGAAGTCCACCTAGTTCACAGCTTTTACATGGCCAGCTGATACTTAGAGTAATCTTACAAGTAAGAATTTATCTCCTTTTTATCTCTCAAAAGTGATGTAGGTTTTAAAATTACTATTTCATCAAAATTCAATAGTAACTATCCCAAATACCCTTGTTAGATTTGGTAGAAAACTGAAGATCATAGCAGTAAGTTCTATAATCATCAACTCCAAAGGCCAGCAAATGTGAATGAGCAGAGAACTGAACACAGCAGACATCTGCAATGTTCTTGATTGTATCTAAACTGTTTTTCTGCACAAGAAGTTCTCTTGCATAAACCAGTAGCAGGAGCTAGAAAGAACAAGTGTCAAAATGTCACATTATCTTCACATCAGTTGAAGTAAAATTGTCAACATCCTTCAACCTACCTGCACAGTTGTCTTAGTCATTTCTCCAAAAAAAAAAAAGTATAAATCACAAGATTGCATTTGTTTTTCACCATTTTCTATGAGTAGCATAAAGATAAATATTCCAGAAATAAAACAGATCTCTAGAAAAGGAAACTGTTCTTGAAATATCACTTATTTTACTTATATGATCAATAACCTTGCAGTCTTCTTCAAACCCTTTTTTCCTTATACTTTAAAATCATCATAAAAAGGAAAAATCTAAAGTAAAACACTGTTTTTTACTGAATTGGACAAGAGGGAGACACTTAGGCCCCCGTTTGGTTTGCGGAATAGACCATTGGAATGGACTACATAATCATAGGTATAATTATTCATTTGTTTGGTAATACACTATTCCTGATAATAGTTTATTCTCATGGGACTACTAATCTCATACACACAGAATTAGTTAAGCCACTAAAAAATAAGTAGATTAACAAATCCTTAAGGAATGAAATTCATTTTTCAAAAATACTCACAATATATATATATATTCATTTTAAACTTAAAACAAAATAAAAAAATAAAAAATAAGAAAAATAAAGTTGGTGGCTTGACCACCCACCCATGGCCGCTTCTGTGCGTGCCACCCATTTTATTTCATTTTTTTTTATTTTTAATATGAGTTTCAAAAAAAAAAATATATGGAGTTTTTCATAATTTTGATTCAATTATAATTTTTGCGTGTGTTGTTACCAAACTGAGGAATATGAACTGCTATTATATTCTATACTCGTCTATTTTTAGTAGTAGCTATTCTTTTTCCAATGGACTAAGCATTCCGGAACCAAACAAGACCTTAGAATAGTCATCAAATTAACCAAGCCGTCTTTTCATGCTCTGTGAATTAAGAAAATCATTGGCAAGTGCTCGCATCCCATAACCGGAAATCCATCCTAGCAAATCATGTCATGACAAATGCCAAAAAAAAAAAAAAAAACAAACAAACAAACAGGCTCAATCTTTAGAAGAAGCAGCCATAAGATCAAAAAAGCATAAACTTATACCAAGAAATATTTTGTAAATGTTTTAGGGTTCAATACCTAAACAACATAACTAGGAGTTTATTATATAGAAATGTTTAATACAGTTCACCCCCACGCCCAACTGGGGTGGCTTACTTTTTTATTATTTTCTTTTTTTTTTAATTGTTTTTAAAATATAAATAAAATAAAATTATTATTTATATTAATGAGATATATGTCTTATTTATGGCCTTGGGATCTCTATAAAGAGATCCTGGCCATTAACTAGATACTCTCCCGTCTACAATGGACTGGAGAGGATCCAATTCCCCCTTTTTGTCCCTTCATTAGGTTGAAAGTGGCCCTGGAGTTAATAACATGATGAACACTATGATACAAAATTATTTACTCAATTTTTAAAATTATCATTAGATCAAAATCTAATAAAGAAGTATCTCATATTTAATTGCGATTTTAAAAGCCACCTATGAGTGTGAAAATATTGTGTAAAAAATTTGGAATAATTGTAGCATTATATATATATATATATATGAGTTGAGATTGAGAGCATTAAACAACTCAATACTTGGAGAATGGATTTAGGATAATTACTGGCGAGTCCATTGGAATCCTTAGTCTATCCATTCACCAATAAATTCCAAATTGTTAAAATATTTTTAATATTATGATTGATTTAGTTTTCTTTCAGGGTTTATTTCCTTTCTTAATATTATAGGTTTATTAAGCTTAGATTGACCTTGGGAGTTATATTCAGTACATTAATTGCAAACACACTTTTTTCAAGTATTAAAACGTATTTTTTCATTGTACAACCAAACAGGTTCTTAAAGCACTGAGTGCATATAATGTAGGAAGAGACACATGCAGTCTCTTTATACATAGGTGGTCTATCTTTTTTTGTGAATTTGAGTCCCACAAATTCAATAGTTAATTATAGAGATGGAAAGAACATGTACAAGAGATGTAAAAAGGCATTTGTATATATATAGCGACTAAAGAAATGTCACGTTTAATAAGAATATAAATTTATTTAAACTTGACATTGATAAATTATTAAAGAAATGTTATGAATACTAAATATTTTATCAAAAGATGGGTGCTAAAATAATGTGGAGTTTATTTACTGATACTCGTAGTATTTTTCTTTATTAATTGTTTTGATCATCCCGGATGAATAAGTTCTACATCATCTTAGTATTAATCTCTTGATAAAAATTATTACCCTTAACATTACTCAAATTATTATAAGGTTGGCAAATTAAGTTCGAACAATGATATTTCCACATTATAAATAATTGCTTCCATATCACCATTGTTTTTGTTTTCTGAAGTTGGTTTTATCGAGATTCATAAATCTTATTTCTTGAGAGAATTAAACAAAATTTATTTTATGATAAAAAAAAAAAAAAAATTGGCCACGAAGAGTTTTTTTATATTGGAATTACCAAATAAATAAAAAATAGAAAATTTCGCTTATCCCTTCGAACGGTTACTGATTTTGCAATGTCGCCTATAGATTATCAAAAGTTACAATATTGAGTATTCGATGTTTGAGCCGCTTTCAATCCCTCTTACCATTAAGGTTTTTCGTTAACGCAAACGGCTAACACGTTAAATGTTTCTTATACCTGGTAAAAATAAAAATAAAAATTTATAAATTTGTTTTATGATAAAAAAAAATAAAATAATAGGCCACAAAGAGCTTTTTATATTGGCATTACCAAATAAAAAATAAATAAATTAGAAAACTTCGCTTACCCCCTCGAACTGTCATTGATTTTGCAATGTTGCCCATTAATTATCAAAAGTTATAACATTGAGTGTTCGATGTTTTAGCCGCTATCAATCCCTCTTACTATTAAGGTTTTTCGCCCATATGTTAAATGTTTCTTATACCCTGTAAAAATTATAAATATAAATTTACGTTTAATTAAAAATAAATAAATAAAAGGGGTGGCAAGGGGCGGCGAACTCACGGTATGGCAGTGGCCAGTAGGTCAGTAGGTTACCAATGACTGACTGACCCACTCAACAACCACGATGTCGTCGTAGGTTTTTTCCTTTTTTCTTTAAATGAGGCTATTTTGGTCATATTTGTTTATTTATTTGATTTTTAAAAAAAAAGAACTAAGGGCACTACTGGGCCCAAACCATCGAAGTCCAGCTGGACCGTTCGTGTGTGGCAAATTCAATTGGCAGCTTGGGGGTTAACGGCCGGGTGTCCCTCTGCTCAGATTTTCACTGAGCTTTCATTATATATGGCGTTTGAGAGAGCTCAAGTTGGCTTCTAATTTCTCGACACTTTGAACCCTTTTCTCGAAGTCTCCTAAGCCTCAAAGATTCCGATGGCTTCCTGTGAGTTTCTCTCTCTCTCTCAAATCCCAAATGACAATAGTTTTACTTGTATAATTGGTTTCGCTTGGTATATCTGACTATTCATTTCATCATCTTTTCATTTGGGAACGTGGGTATTTGATAAAACCAACCTTTTGTTATATTTGAAAGATTCGGTTGTTGGGTTTCTGGGTTTTGTTAATTTATTGAAATTATTGGCAGTGGAACTCAAAGTTGGATAGCCATGCACAAGTAAGCGCGTATCAAATGTTGTTGTACTGTCGCTGTGGACCCAGATTCTTAAATTAAATTCTTGTAGGTCCTTTGGTTTGAATTGTTTATCCTGAACTTTGGTTGATTATGGTCATCACCCTCTTAAATTTCTAATCTTTTTCTTCTAGTTTTTGTTAAGAATTATAGAATGAGGGGATTGAATTTATTTATTTTTTGTGGTTGGGGTGGACGATTTGCATAAATAGAATGCA
The DNA here is from genome assembly GCF_901000735.1 of Corylus avellana. Classification (NCBI taxonomy): domain Eukaryota; kingdom Viridiplantae; phylum Streptophyta; class Magnoliopsida; order Fagales; family Betulaceae; genus Corylus; species Corylus avellana. Next base: position 20,584,706 of record NC_081547.1, read on the forward strand.
TGAAGGTCTACCGCATGATTTAGTGAATGATACCAATGTGATTTTACTTCGTGTACCTGTAGTGTAAGTGCAGAATCTCTTTTCTTGGTTTGAGCTCCAAATAAGTGCAGAATCTCTTTTCTTGGTTTGAGCTCCAAATTTGTTGTAAAATCTTTTCCACGTTTGGAAACTGTACTGAAGAGGTAGAGTGGCATAGGGTTAGAGTAATCAAGGGATAAATAGAATTCAGTACAATGAAGGACAAACGTTGATATAGGTTTCTTTGATATCTAAGTCTGGATTAGCAAGTCATCTTTAGTTGTTGAAATTGAGATAGATACTAGGGAGAAAACAAACAAACAAAGAAGGAGAACAGTAGAAAAGAACAGTATGATCACATACTTAGAGTGAAGTTGAAGTGACATATTAATTATCAAATATTCACTAATTCCAAAAGAGATTCAACCACATAGAATTTATTACTTGTGTAACAAGTAATAAACAACCACATAGAATTTTGATATTTTAATTACTTATCAAAATGACAAATCTATTACTTGTGTAACAGTTAATTTGCCTGTAAACAACCTGACGTAGACCGTTTTAAGTGTAACGATCCTTAAATGACTATATATACATACACACAGTTAAAGCTCAAAAGTCTTTGTCTTGTAATTGCTTGATATTGTTGTGGTGCATGATTGAATCATAACAAATATGTGGTATGTGGCTCACAGTCCATGTTTTGGCTTTAAATCCCATTGTATATGTGTAGATAGAGATACTACTATGACTACTTACATTGAATGCTCCACTTGTAATTTTTTTTCCTACGGTTTATAAGGGCGGTGCAGGATTGGGAACTAGAAGCATTGTGTCTCTTTCATTTACTTATTGTACTGTGTGAAAATCTATAGTGATTGGTTGCATAGGATGGTATGATCTGTTTTAAAGAGGTGGAAGTTTGAGGTTAAAGCTTACTATCAAGTATTTGAGGTATTTGGGTTGGGGGAATTTGGCATTAGCTTCCCTTGCAAAAGCCTTTGGCACGCAAAATCACATAAAGTGGCCTTTCTCTATTGGTGACTGACTTTGGTGAAAATCCTAAACGTGGATGATCTTACAAAGTGTGCAAAGACTATATTAGATTGGTGCTACCTCTGTATAGTTAATGGGGCAGACAAGGGACCATCTATTTCAACATTGCTCGATAGGTAGGGAATTTGGCCCCTTGTTTGGACTGCGGTTTATGCTTAAGATCTCTGTGGAGATGCTGGCATGTTGCAAAGGATGCTGTAGTAGTGTGATTTTGAATGTGGTTTCCTTATTCCTTCTGTGGTGCATCTGAAGAGAAAGAAATGCTTGAACTTTTTAGACAAGGTTTACTTTTTTGCGACTATGTTGGAGCTCGAGTTCCTATGATCACTTTTCACTTTGCTGGTGGCATCTAGTTGTTTCTCTTTTCTTCTAATCTGCAACTTTTGGACTTGTTTAACTTTAGGAGTTAATTTTGCTTTTCTTTTTATATTACAAGTGTTTCTCTTATATACCCACCCGGTAGTAATGTTGCCTCTTCTTCCCTTTCTTAATAAACTCATTTATCTAATACAAAAACAGTGTCATCTCTAGTGAAAAGCTCAACTCTGGTGAGAGTGAGGTGCATGTCCAATAATACCATTACATTGAGAAGTGTAATGAATAAAGGGTTAACTTATCTTCAACTTCAAATTTTGCATCTACATTGGTATATCAGTTTACTTCTTGTTGCCATTGACAGATGAGTCAAACTTGTCACATTCTACATGTTGCACGACTTGGAAACATTAAATTTCAGAAATCTTTTTGTTTTTGTTTTTCCTTCTTCCTAGTCTGTCCACTCAATGTTGGCCAATTCATGTTGGTGATGCATGCTGTATGGTGTAGTTCCCGGTGTGGCTTAACCTTCAATCTCAATTTCCTTAAAGCTTTCTGAGATCCTTTTATGGATCCATTCTTCTCACATTGCTAGTGTACAACTCCAACATCTATCACCAACAGATATGCTCATCCTACAAGACTAACCCTTCTTTTCCTTTATGATATAATGCTTATCAATTGCTTCATAGCTTCAACATTTCAGCAAACAACGTTTGCTTCATCCATATTGTCCAGCATGGGATCATCATCCATATCAATCACTTCATTTCGAAGTGCAGATTGTCTTGCACTTGTGCAGATACAAAGTACAAAACAATGTCTAATTTTCTCTGTTAGCTTGATATGATGTGGGATTATTATATATTCAACTCCAAAATGAAGTGCTATCATAGGCAGTGAATCATTTTAAGCATGAGTAAGAATCTTTAATACAGGATTTCAAATGGAGTTACTGTTGAGAATGTTGAATAACTTCAATCATGGTATGCTAATGAATTATGGGATGGGTAAGGAATTGATAAAGGAGGCTATTGAAAAAGAACCATAGTTTTATAAGATTTGTTCAAAGCATGGTTTTAGCATTTAAAATTGCCAGGAAATGTTTAGAGAGGAGAAAAGAATGACAGACCATAGAACCTTAATGACAATGAATTGTAGCCGTCAAATCAAAATACTTTAAATGGAATAGTGGCATAAAACTAGTGTTAGTTGTAACTTGATACAGTAGTGAGAGTAGTAATCATTCAAGTTACTTGCCTCAATATTTATTACGTAGCTTGAACATTTCCTCCTTTGAATATAAGTGCTGTTAATAATCGACTCTAACATAATCCAAAAGCTACCATAGGCACTTTCTGCCGGACCAAAAATGCTACTTCTTCTGCTTTGGACTCAGCCCTAAATTAAGCAGTCATTTATTTCTGCCACTAGTTTGTAGCGACAGCTTGACTTGTCCTATAGTGGAAGCAGTAACAATCCTCAGTAGCCTAGTCTATATCCTGTTGTATACACTTAAGTTATGATCATTGCAACTTAGTGGTATAGAGTGAAGAACTGCCCTCCAATTTGCAATAGGGTGGAATTTGTGTCCAACTTCACAATAAAGTCATCTATTAAATTTATAGAGCATGGGACCATCTCATGACCTTTTTTTTACTTAGTTAAATGTCCATTTTGTTTACTTAAACATATACATTTATTGATTGATCATTATAGTCCTTGCATAGAAACCTCTGGACCATTGCCATGTCTTGTGGCTTTGTTTTTTTAACTTTTGCATTATACTTATTCTTGCTAGAATGTGGATAAATGTGTACATCACTTGCAAGTTATATCATTCTCAAGTATGCATGAATAAACGTGCGAAGAATGCTTAAAAAATAAGGAAATTCTTTTTAGATATTGTACTCTATTTAGTTGTGATGTGGTTCATATTTCAGGTAGCTTGGGAACATCAAATATTAGAATTTCAAACTTGGACTTTGGTAGAGCAAGAATTGGTATTCTAAAAAAGTTTCGCATAAGAACTTGGGCAGGACAGAGAACACAACAATTTGCAGGGTTAACATTACGAGTTTCACGACAGTCAGAGAAAGCACAAACTGTACATGTTAGTCCATCTTTAGAAACCAAGTGTAAGTATTCTTTGTTAATTAATTTGCTTGTCTTTCTCAGTTAATCCTCCAGTTTGCACCATATTGTATATGCAAGTATATCCACAGATAAAGACATGCTTATCTATAGCCATTACATTTTTGATACAATCCAAAGTTTGACATCCATAACAGTTACAATTCTTTTGGATCATTTCCCATCCATAAATGTCTTTGCACAAACTATATCTATATATATTACATTTTTTTTATTAGGTACTTTAAATTCATTAAAAGTGCAAAGGGGCGCAAACGAAGTACATAAGAAAAACCCCCAAAGTATAGAAAAAAAGAACAAGACTCCAAAATCTCAGAGAAATTAGAAGTAGGCAAGCTATTAAATGCTACTATCCATCTATATATATACATTACCACATCAAGATTCCTGCTGTTTGGTAACTGCAACTAATTTTTTGTCACCTTGTTTGGTATACAAGTTAACTACCTAGACTTGTGTGAGAAGTCTTGCTAACTAAAATTTGCAACCATTATTTTTATTGCGATAGATAAAACTTTTTTTCCTTTTTTTTTTTTTTTTTTTTTTTTTTTTTTTTTAAACTGGCCCCAAGGGGAGGAGAAAGAGGACAGTCATACAAGTGACTTACGTTTTATGAGGCATGTTCTCTAGTAAAGTGTGCTACCCTTAGAGTTCCCTATATACAAAACTTTTTAAGGTAGGTATGTAAGTCATCATTGAACTTGCATCTTTTGATCCTGCCAGTAGCTTGCCACTTGTTAGTAGTAGCACACTGGGTCTGATTTTACATGTTGCTGTTCCTGCACTCTTGCTGATCTAATCTTTTTTGACTCTTCCAAAAGTTCGAATCTTGTTTTCAGAAAGAATTCAGCCAAAATGCTAATATGCTACTCTGGTGTTTTAGCTCATTTCTGGGATATATAAGAAGTTTGAATTGATTTTATGAGACATTCAAGAATCTTTGGAAGATGGCAATTCAAAGTCTAGTTCATAGCCACGGATTGCTGTAGAATTAATGTGGTGATATTACGTTATGTTTCATGCACACTTCTTATGACTTAAATACTCATAATGCACAACCCAGAAAAAAAATCATTTTGTGCACATTCTCACTCTGTCACTCCATAGATTATGGTGTGACACTCCTAAAACCCCTCTTGTTAATTACTTAAATTAAATGGCCTGTGAACTTGTTTTAGTTCTTTTTCTTTCTATTTCATTATAAATAACATATTGTGGTTTTTTTCCATATTGCATATTAAAATAAGAATAAAAATGTGTTTCCATAACTGTATGCGTAGTCTAGCTTATGTTAAACAAGCATTTATTGTTGATGCAACAGCTGCTGGAACTGTTGAGAATGGTTCTGAAGAGGCTGAATTTTCTGGTTTGAGAAGCCAGCTCATTCCTAATTCATATGAAGTAAGTAGTTTGGTCTTAATTGTTAGTTTATTGTATGTGATTATTAATACTTCATGTCTTCGTAGTCTTGCTGGCAATACTTATCCAGAAAATAAAAGAATATTGCTAGCGCTGGTAGAGCCAGATCTCTGAAGCTTACAGGGTTTCCAAATTCATGAATACATTCATACATATTCTTCAGATATTGCTAAGGTTTTGGTAAATTCTGCTCTATGAAGTAATATATATTTGCGGTGCTGTATCTTCTTATGTTTCAAACAATTAAACTAAGTCGAAACAAAAACTCTCTTTCTGTTCCTTTTTTTTCTTTTTTCTTTTTTTCTTTTTTTTTTTTTTCTTTAGGAAGGGTTTTGAAGTGCCAATACATCATTGTGCCTGGTGAACATTTCACTTTTCTATGTTCCAAACAAATTCATTCAATGAAACAATCATCTTCTTTTGTATATGTATGTTTGTAGTAGGGATGGGCAAAGGGTAGAGTTGGGTCTCCCTTTAAAATATAAAATCAATTTCTAGGAGATTTACTACAACTCACCAACACTTACATTGTAGGTTTTATATTCAGCAAGTGGAATACCTTCTTTGTCACTGCATGCGAGAAAATTTGGCGCTTGTATGTTGTATGTCAGAACCCATATACTCTTTTAATTCTTCAAGTTAAAAATGTAGTCTTTAATTATATAGAACTTGACATAATATGATATAATTGTTGTATATAACTCAGCAATTACAATTTTTAACAGATCCGTGTGTATATTGGTGAGTGAGTTATTTATGGATCTGTTCACTATAGTGGATTTTTTTATACATGGGTCTTCATAATTGGGGGAAGGGTGATTAAAGGGTTTGAATTCAAACGAGGTGCAAGTAATTGGTTTGTATGGAGGTGCAGGTAATTGGTTTGTTATGTTAATGACATAAAGGGAGGACACTCTAATAGAGAGAAAGGAAATGGGAGGGGTTCAAATTGTTCTTTAGGAAACTCAAAATAGTGTAATGGAATGTAAGAGGGCTGAATATGAAGGAGAAAAGGTTGAGGATTAGGAATCTTCTCAGATGTTGGAAAAGCAGACATTGTTTGTTTACAAGAGACAAAATTGGAGTATATTTCTAGGGAGGTGATTCATAGTTTATGGGGATGCCAACATGTGGACGAGATATATTTGGGGTCGAGTGGGGCATTAGGTGGGCATTTGGCAATGCGGGACAGGCAAGTGGTGGAGAATATTGAGGACTGTGTGGGAAATATCTCAGTAGCGTGCTCCTTTAGAAGTGTTATTGATAATGTTGAATGGGCGTTTGCGGGTGTGTATAAGTGTATTTGTCCAAATGATTATGTTGAAAGGAGGTATCTTTAGGAAGAATTGGTTGGCATGATGACTTTGTGGGAGTTGTTGTGGTGTATTGGAGATAATTTTAATGTTCGTTTTCTGTGTGAAAAATTGGGTGAGTCAAGATAATTAGCAGCCATATTGGAGTTTTTGGAATTTATATTTGATCAGGGACTCATGGACATCCACTTGTTGGTGGGAATTTTACTTGGTTGAATAAGGATGAGTTGCAGTTATGGTCTAGAATTGATAGGTTTCTCTTATGTCCAGAATGGGAGGAGCGTTTTCTTGATGTTTCTCAAAGGAGACTCCTTAAAATCCCCTTAGATCATTTTCCGTTGATGTTGGATTGTAGGTGGGAGTATGTATTTTAAATTTGAAAATATGTGGTTAAAAGTAGAGGGCTATGTGGAGCAGGTGGTTGTCTAATAGTTTTCAAGAATCTTCTAGTTATGTACTGGCATGTAAGTTGAAAGCCTTGAGGTCAGACTTAAAGAAATGGAATGAGGAGGTGCTTGGTAATGTAGGGAAGAAAAAGAAAGATCTTATGCATGGTATCCGGGAGCTGGATTTTATTGCAGAGGGACGACCTTTAACTAAGGAAGGAATATATTTCTAAGGAATTAGAGAGATTTATTCTTTTTGAAGAAGTGAGTTGGAAGAAAAAGTCAAGGGCCCTATGGTTAAGAGAGGGGGATAAAAACACTAAATTTTTCCATTGGGTGGCCAATTATAATTGAAGAAATAACTCGGTGGATTCTTTAGTTATCAATGGGTCTACATCTTCAGATTCTACAGAAATAAGTGAGCCTATAATGCAATTCTATAGAAATAAGTGAGCCTATAATGCAATTCTACAAGATGTTCCTCTTTGCCTCATGTGGTGCATTTGGAACGAGAGAAATGCTAGATGTTTCGAGAACTCGTTTAGGAACATTGAGGACCTTATCCACTTCTTCTTGTACACCCTTTTCACTTGGACAGCTGGCTGGATAGCGCCCTTAGCGATTAGCTTCCCTGATTATCTTTTTATGTTCTCTTCTTCTTTTTCTTCTTCTTAGTCGCTCTCTTGTATACTTCCTGTGTACTAGGGTTGCGTCCTTCTGCGCTTTTGATTTATAAATCTTTACTTATCAAAAAAAAATTTAGTTTTTGACCAAAATAGGATAGCCTTTCATTTCTTTCCATCAATGCAAATGAGAGAGATTGGTTGGAATGGGAGTTTGAGATGAATTAGGTATGAGAAGTGGTAAGGGATTTGAATGGTTATAAGGCTCCAGGTCCTAATGACTTTTGGAAAAGTGTTGGGAGATTATGTAAGAGGAAATTATGGCAGTATTTAAGTAGCTTCATAGTCGAAGGAAGTTTGAGAAGAGTTGTAATGCAACTTTTGTCTCCCTTATCCCAAAAAAGGCTAGTGCTATGGACATTATGGATTTCCGTCCCATTAGCTTAGTGGGTGGTGTATGTAAAATTATGTCCAAGGTTGGGAAAGATTATTTACAATTCCCAAAATGCATTCATTAGATGTAGGCAAATTTTGGATGCAATTCTAGTGGCTAATGGATGTTTGGATAGTCAAATTAGATTTGGAGAACCTGAAGTGTTATGTAAATTGGACTTGGAGAAGGTGTATGATGATCATGTTAAGTGGGAGTCTTTCTTGTTTTTGTTCAAAATATGTGGATCTGGGGAGAAATTGAGGGATTGGATAGCACGTTCTATTTTATGGTGCGGTTTTCCATTTTTATTAATTGTTGACCATCTGGATTCCTTAGTAGTTATCGTGGATTGAGACAAGGGATCCTTTATCACCACCATTATTTGTTGTTGTTATGGAGGTGCTGAGTAGGATGATGACTATTACATTGGATAATAGACTTTTGTCTGGTTTTTTGGAGGGGTCAAGGAATAATGAAGAGTTGTTAGTGTCCTGTTTATTGTTTGTAGATAATACTTTGATTTTCTGTGAGGCTAATTCTAAACAATTTCGACATTTGCGATGTCTTTTCTTATGTTTTGAAGCGGTGACGAGGTTGAAGATTAATTTGGCGAAATATAGTTTCTGTTGGCAATGTGGGAGATGTAGATGGTTTGGCCTGTATTCTTTCCTCTAGAGTTTCTTTTTTGCCAATGACGTACTTGGGTTTGCCTTTGGTTGCTTCTTACAAGGTTATATCTATTTGGAATGACATAATTGAAAAGATGGAATGTCTGTTGGTTGGATGGAAAAGGTTTTATTTATGTGAGGTAGATTGACTTTGATGAAAAGAACTCTTTCCAATTTGCCTACTTACTATGTCTCTTTCCCTATTCCAGTGGGTGTGGCTAATAGGCTTGAAAAACTTGAGAAACTTTTTATGGGGGAAAATTGGTGGTGTGTTTAAGTTCCATGTAGTGAACTGGTCGAAAATTTGTACTTCTTTGAAATCAAGTGGCTTGGGGGTTAGAAACATGATTCAGTTTAATCTAGCCCTATTGGGTAAATGGTTATGGCATTATGCTACGGAGAGGGAGACTTGGTGGAAATTAGTCATTAAAACTCAATATGATAATTTAAGGGGAGGTTGGTATTGAGGTAATAGAGCCATGTTGAATGGGAGTGGAAATATATTAGGAGGGGTTGAGAAACTTTTTCAAAATTTGTTAGATATGATGAGGTGGGTGATGGGTCAAAGGTTAGTTTTTGGCATGATGTGTGATGTGGGGAACAACCATTGAAGCTATCTTATCCAGAATTGTTTAGTATTGCACACTATAAGCGTGGATGGTGGATATCATATGTAGTTCCGAAATGGAAGTATTTAGTGGGATATAATTTTTACCAGACCTGTACAGAATTGAGAGGTAGAGTTGGTATTCTCTTTCTTGGAGATGTTATATTCTCTCTAAGTAAGGCAAGGAGACGTGGATAGTATATATTGGATCCCTTCCAAAAGGCACAAGTTTTAAGTGAAGTCGTATCATATGTTAGCCATACCAACGGGTTTCCCATTTCCTTGGAAAAGGATTGGGAGAGTTAAGACTCCTTCAAGAGTGGTGTTCTTTGACCAGCGACATTAGGAAAGATATTGATGTTGGTTAATCTGAGGAAGCGAACCAACATTGTGGTGGATTGGTGTTGCATGTGCAAGCGAAGTAGGGAATTCATCGATCACCTTCTTCCTCATTGTGAAGTAGCAAGAGATTTATGGAGCTCGCACTTTAAGTTGTGTAGTGTTGTTTGGGTTATGCCTAGAAGAGTGAGAGAGTTGGTGAGTTGTGAAGGTTCGGAGGGGCGTCATAACATTTTGGAAGTTTGGAGATTGGCTTTTTTATGTTTAATGTGGTGTATTTGGAGAGAGTGGAATGTACGAAGCTTTGAAGATAAAGTGATTTCAGTAGTAGAGCTGAAAAGATTAGGGTTAAGTGCTTCTTTAATATGTGTGGTAAGGCTTTTTATCAAATGGATACCTTGGTTTGCAAAAGTGGTGTAGATGGTACATGTCTTAACTCTAAATACCAAGATGGTACTTGCATCCATCTTGCTTCTAATAGTTTAACAGAGAGACACGTCAAACCAATCAGCAACTGCCACGTGTCCCATATGCTTCATTAATATTATTTAAAAATTTTAAAAACCCAAGGGTTAGCTCAAGTGGTAAGGGTCTTGATCTTAGTAGCATTTCCATCAGGTATAAGGTTCGAATCCCTTTGGGTGCAAATAATTCCTTGATGCTAGCCTGTCGGCGAAGTCTGAGTATTACCCTATCTGTGTGGAAGGAGTGTTTTGCACGAGTTTAAGATTCACCTGACATGAATGGGTATACAAAGTGGCCCCACTTTGGACAGGTTCCTCATCATAAAAATAAATAATAATAATAAAATTGTGTGGGGGTGGCTCATTTCCAGCCAGGGGTTGTTCGACCACCCCCAATTTTTTAAATTTATTTATCATTTTATAACTTAAATAATATTAATGAGGCATGTGGGACACTTGGTAGTTTTTTATTGGTTTGACGTGTATATCCGTTAAAATATTGGACAGAAGTACCATCTTGGTATTTAGGTTCAAGACATGTACCATCTACACCCCTTTCTGAAATCAAAATGTCTATTTGATAAAGAGCCTTACCGCATGTACTAAAAAAGTAAATAACCCAAAAGATTATATTCAACTCCATTTACACATGGATAGTAACACATAATGGTTTGGGTTTTTATTTTTTATTTTTTATTTATTTATTTTTTATCTTAGTTTTTCTGATTTTTTGAACTGTTGTTCTTCTTTTTGGGGTTCTCTTATATACTTCTTGTGTACTAGCTCCTCTGCACTTTTCTAATGAAATTATATTATTTATTAGAAACAATTAATATTTGTTGTCATCCACGTATTATTGATTTTCAGCAACATTTCTCTTTCTATTGTAATTTGGGATTATCTAAACACCAAGTAATTCCGAAGTCCATAAATTCCCTTCTGCCAGCAGTAATGATTTCCATTTTTAATTTATGCTACAGTTTACCTCACATTTGTTTACATTACCAGAATTAGAAATTTTTTTGTCATAACATTTCTTTGCTAACACAGAAATGCAGTCGCACAGATATGTCTTTATACATGCGTGCACATATGCTCCTTTCAAAAAACTTAGTCCCATATATCTTATTTTTCAGGTGGAATCTCTGCTCACAACATTATGTGATACAACTTCAGTCGTGGAGTTTGAATTAAAGGTAAGCATTTTGAAGTGTAAATTCTTAACTCTAGGGGGTTAGCTCAAGTGGTAAGGGTCTTGGTCTTGGTCTTGGTCTTGATGGCATTCCTATCAGGTCTAAAGTTCAAATGACCTTGAGTGCAAACAATTCTTTGGGGCTAGCCTACCAATGAAGCCGGAGTATTACCCTATCAGTGTAGAGGGGCGTTTTGCACAGATTCGAGGTTTACCTGACAGGGGTGGGTACGTGAAGTAGCCATCCCATGGAGGGGTTCCTCGTTTTAACACAAGCATGATTTCAATTTTCAATTTTTCTTATTCTAGGATGAGGGATCTTCTCTTAATTCTAAATCTGCTGCTTTCTAATATTTCCTCTTATTATTTTCTTCATATTGTTAGCTTGGTGAATTTCACTTACATGTCATGAGGGACTTGACTGGGAAAGTTAAACCTGCACCTCCCCCAAGTCCTTCTCCTGTTAGTGCAATTGCAACTGCTGAAGCTCCTGCTACTGCAAATGGATCTGTTTCTACACTATCTTTAGCTATCTCCAAGCCAGTACCTCCTTCAAGGGGGGTTCAGATATTTCTAGAAAAGGCTGCAGATGAAGGCTTGGTCATACTTAAATCTCCAAGGGTAACAATAAAAAATTGTAATACTTATATTCAGTAAATTTTGGGTACTAAAAGCATGAATGGTGGTGCAGGTGGGTTTTTTTAGGAGATGCAGAACCATAAAGGGAAAGCGTGCTCCACCTTCATGTAAAGAGGTACTGGTTTAAAAGGATTCTTGTTTAATTTCAAGGAAAATAATTCATTCAATCATTGATGGAGACTCACTGAAAGCGAGAAAAAAAAATTCCTTGATTAATTATAGCCTTTGGAATTAGTCTTTTCCTTTCAATATAATGTTTATAATTTAGTTACGAAAAAAAACATAATGTTTATAATGTATTGTGCTAGGATTTTAAATATTTAGTTATCAGCTTCAATTCTTCATTTTTTATAGGTATGACTTACACACTCCATGGGATTTTAAACAATGGGCTAACTCACATATTTTATTTTTTATAACTTATCTAGCATTTTGATTCTCTCGAGAACAGGATTGAGTTACTTTGTACTCTTGTTGTAGTAGGCGTCATAGGACCAATGGGACAAATAGTATTTCCCAGGTGCTGTTAGACATAATTATAGATTTTAGGAGATTTAACTATTGTCAATAATCTTCTGTAACGTGTTGTGCTGGTTTCCAAATCAGATACTAATATGGGACAAGTTACCCCTTAATGTCAATGGGGATTTACATTTTCTTTTCTTTTCTTTTCCTTTGATTTAGTTTTCAGGTTTTTTATAACATTACAATTTTTTTTTTTTTTTTTTTTTTGAAGGGGGCCGGGGGGGGTTTCTAGTAACTTTAGGACTTACTTTTTTCAGTTTTCTTAGATCTATGATTTGTTATTTCTTTTTCATTTAAAGACTTCTAGTAATCTTAAGATTAGATTTGTTGCTCATATAAAAGCTTGTATCGAACCCAAAGAGGCCATCTAAAAAGAAATTCCTGCTTTCTTACTGTGGAGCATTTAGAGAGAAAAGAATCGACCTCTATTTGTGGATTGCAAGTTCAACGTACTTTCTTTAAAATTCTCTTTTTTGAGATCTCTCTTGGATTGGACTGTTCCTAACTTCTCCTTGTCGAATCTTGTAGATTTTCTTAATTTTTTATATTGTAGTAGCTTATAGGGTGATTATCTCTCTTGTATAATGTTCGTATACGAGGGCTTTGCCCTTTTCTGTCAACAAAATTATTATTCATAAAATAAAAAAAGCATGAATCTTACCTTATTTCATTGATTGAGATAATTTAGTGGATTTTAATAGAAAAAGATATTTCTTTTTTGTTTTTCTTGTGGGTTCAAAGATTCAAAAAAAAAAAGTGACGTATTATCTTTTTTTATCATTTCTGCTATTTTAGATGCTTTCACCACACTAGTTTGCTTTGTTCTAGATACTCGGCTGTAGCCATTGTACCCGTCCATTTTAGCTAGTATGAGGCTGTTCTAACTCATTTTGTCTTGTAGGTTTGTAGGCTCAGTTAACACAAAAATGTTGAATTTGTGCGAGATGTGACTTGAATGGATGTCTTTGCGATTGAAGTTCACAACCTTCAATTTATTTGTTATTGTGAACTTCAATTTATTTGTTATTTTTAATTATATAATACGTGCAATGAGCTAGAAATAAAGAATCAAAACTCATACTGGATAGACTAGCAATGGCCTACAAGGTAGATATACTTATTCAGTATAAAAGTTAAAAGGTTTCGTAATTATCTTTTAATATATTTATCAAAATTAGTTTATGCTCTCAAATCGGAAGTTGTATAACCTAAACAATCTAGTACTGGTACATTACTTTCTAGTATAAAAACCAAAACCATGACTGAAACAGCATTGATAACCATGATTAGAATTTCTTAAAGGCATTAATGACCTTGCTTGTCATGGTACTCAAACAGGACATAGGGGGGTATACATGGGCTTAGGGCTTGACTATTAATTAGCCAAAACATATAACATTCTGAAATCAATTCTCTCTCTGTTTCTTTGTTTTTTTGTTTTTTTTTGTTTTTTTTTTGTTGGTTTTTCTTGTGCTTAACTATTTCTAAGATACCCTTGAGGTGTTTGAAACTTACAGTTGTTCTTATGAAACACATTTCTTTCCGGAGCGCATTCCTTTGGTTATGAAAGCTTTCCGTTTCTTTTGTTTTTAACTTTTTGTCTGTGTATGTGCTGTAGTTATCTTTGAAACTTTTTCATCCTTAACCAAAATTTAGAAGGAAAAAGCATTGTGAAACATAACTCACATCCCAAGAAGTTAATAAAAGAGAGATACTATAGGGTTTACTCCATGGCTCAGAAATTCGTCGTTGGGGTGTTTAGGTTGTTGCACATCTTTCCATGTTTGAATATGATTTCATTTCATGTAGGGCAGGCAATTTTTTACATGATCCTCAAACTTAACATGAACCTAACATGAAATTAGAGGGTTAAGGTTGAAGGGTCTAACCTATTTAATTAAAGGAGTCAGGTTAGAATTGACCTATATAGTTCTATATTCATGTTTCGACATGACTCGAACCCAACATGCAGCATTTAAGGGCTAGTAATTTTTTACATGACCCCTGAACCGAACACAAAATTAGCGTATTAGGGTTGAAAGGTCCAATTCATTTAATCAAATGGGTCAAGTTAGGGTTGACCTACACAGAATGTGACATATACTTCAACACAACGTGTACCCAATATGTGAAAACAAATTGCCACCCATAGTTTGAGGTATCCTGTTAGCCATTGATAATCAGCCCAAACACAATCACCTTCCTTCAGCCCATCACACTGAATGATGTCAAGTTGGTTCCCCCCTCCCCCTTCCCCCTTATGCAAGTTGATTTCTTTTATGCCATTAGAAATATTTAATGCACTTTTGCCATGGTGAGTTTATCATTCTCTACTAAAAGCATTCCCATTTTTACTCCGCAGAAACAAATGGTGAAAGAGGGCCAAGTGCTTTGCTACGTTGAACAGCTTGGTGGCGAGGTCCCAATTGAGGTTTGGATCTTGACTTGAAAGTACTTATTTGTGTCTGTATGTGCTTAATGAAAGGAGTAGGTTTTTTTTTTTTTTTTCTTTTTCTTTTTCCATTCCCAGCCACCTATTCTTTATCTTCCCTGTGGCTTTATGTCCAATATTTATTTGGCAAGTCCTTGCTAATTTATATGTTTCTACTTTTTTAACCTTTGTTTTTTTCCCCCTCTAGTCTGATGTAGCTGGGGAGGTCATCAAGATACTACGAGAGGATGGAGGTAGGTTTGGCATCTTTGGATGCCTTTTCATTGTTGGGCTTCTTGTGAATTTCACTTCATATGTGTTCTCATTGGTCTGCTTTGCTTCACAGATCCTGTTGGATATGATGATGCTCTCATTGCAATCCTTCCATCATTTCCTGGGATAAAGAAGCTTCAGTAGATGATTTGGTATAATTTTCTTTCTTTCATTCCATGCAACAACACTACAGCTACAATTTGCAGGCATTGTATGCCTTGAGTGCCAGTTTTAGTTGAAGATGATACATGGCTTTGCTTTTTTTGCCTTGCAATTCTCTGGGATCGAGATATATACATATGTAGTAATCCCAATAAACACAGAAGCTCTGGAAATTGTTAATAAATGGAACTCAAATAGATCTGTAAAAATCATAGCACATCAAATTTCTTTTTCGATTTAGACATTTTTAATTTTGCAAAGAAACCCAACTTGGTTTTCCTAAATTGGGAACTATGCTGGGATCTCCCAGATTCTCAATACATCAGTCAAAAGCATTTGCTTAGTTCCTTACAGTTGGGAGAGAAAGCTGCCAAAGCTGCATATGGAAACACAAGCTAAAGCCCACTATGTGTTTTGTTCATAATGCTGTGAAACTAATACAAAAAGGCTATGCAGGTGGCTGAATGATAAAGAGCTATTCTAGGCATCCATATTGAAAAGCTTTGCTAATGATGGATATATTTCACTAGCTCAGAAATCCCTAATGTCCTCGTCACGGCCTACATTATGTTAAAGTCAGTTGTCATGACCTGTGGAAGCGCTGGTCACATTGCGCTATATTTCAAAAGGATTGGTTAAAGTTATGACTAGAGTTTCCTAAAGTCACTTAAAAGAGCTGGGTTTCACTCATAAGGAACTTGCCACCCATACAACATATATACAATCCATCCACCCTATGTAAAACAAACTTTATGAGGTGTCACAACTTGACCCCTCAACACACTCAAGGGATCTCCCCTACAAAGAATCACAAAGCCCCACATCTAATCCACCCTCCTTGTTTCATCACTACCCTCATTCCTTTCAATGCCTTGCCTTCTCTCTCTTATACCCAAAAACACTTTTCTTTTCCGTGTTATCCCCTCCCCCTCTTTATACCAACAAGCTTTGGAGCCCATATATATATATACTGTTTTTGAAATGGAAGCTTCCTTTTAACATGTTTATGTCTTTAGAATGGGGTTTTCTAAAGAATTTAAATTTTACCTTATGTCCTAAGACTTTTGTGGTAATTCCTTTGTTTTCAGTTGTAAAAGGATACAACAGATATGGGAAAGGATTTCCAAGAATTACTTTAGAATCATGCATATATTTTTTATCAAAACAGATGATGTTTTGAAACAAACATTATCCTGACAAACATGTACTTGAGATAACTTATAATCTATTTGAATTGTACTACCATTGGTTGATAATAAGTGTTCTGTAGTTTTTGAATAATACTTTGTGGGTATCATTCCTTCCTAGATACAATTTGATTCATAAATGAACATAATGACTTTTGATGAAAAGTAAAGTACTTCCAAAATAACTTGAAAACTTCATTACTTGAAACATTATGTAATACATGAAGAAATCTCAGAAGTACATTTTTGGGTTATTTCCAAATTTCAGAGAGGGAGAACATGAGAGAGGTATTCTAATCTTTTTGAATTGTACTACCATTGGTTGATAATAAGTGTTCTGTAGTTTTTGAGTAATACTTTGTGGGTATCATTCCTTCCTGAATACAATTTGATTCATAAATGAACATAATGACTTTTGATGAAAAGTAAAGTACTTCCAAAATAACTTGAAAACTTCATTACTTGAAACATTATGTAATACATGAAAAAATCTCAGAAGTACATTTTTGAGTTATTTCCAAATTTCAGAGAGGGAGAACATGAGAGAGGTATTCTAAAGGGTGAGAGGTATTCTCGTTCCAAAAGAGCCGAATACCCTTTATATTGAAAAATGTACCATACAAGTCCAAAATACAATTAGAACTTATTGGAGTAACTTATATAGCAAAGATCTCATCTGGTAGACTAGTACATAACCAATGTGAGACTTGACTAATGCATGCCTCTATAACCTTCATTGAACACAATTGAGTTCATAAAAATAAAATAATAGCACAGATGTTCCCCAGGCATGATAAAAACGAAAATGAATCAAATTTTACATTACAAAACAATATTTTGTAGAAATTACAATGAAGAAACATCCTAACCAGAAAAAAAAAAAAAAAAAGTCACATTTTCAGTGTTCTCTATGTCCCCTTTTCAGCAGACTGCGCCCACTTAATAGTTGACCTGGCCAATGAGTCCATTGGATCAATACATTTTTTAAGAAGAGGATCATCCCGAGGCAAAAGATCCAGCATATCATCAGAGGCAAGGATTACAGAGTTCACTGCCCTTACTAAAAGAACCTGGAGAGCAATCCTCAACAGGTTGCGAGCTCCTTCCATGTCCTTTCTGTTTAAAGCTTCAATAGCAGGAATTACTGTATGTTCCATAGTTGCTGTATCTGGCAGCACCACCTCAAATCCCTACATATTTACATATACAGAAACAAAAAATGAATGATAATTACTCACATTTCTTATTGCACAGAAAATTAATAAGCCTGCTCTATATCTGTTCCAAACATCTTTTAGAATAGCTCCAAGAACTTCATATGGAATTTTTACCAGGAGACCCATTAAAGGAAGAATAATAATGAAATTGTAATGATGAAGTTACGTTCTAAGTAGAAAAAAAAAATGAAGGAAAAATGCAGACATGTAAAATAAAGGTTAAAGCAAGTTCTTAAGCAGGATAAAAATAAAAACAGCAGGAAACAGATTGGTGAGGCTGCATTGACAAACAAGTCAGATCCTTCCATAAATTTAGTTTAATCATTTTTCATCTTTGCTTCTAATTGATGTAGTTAATAACTTCATCCCAACACTTTGATAATGTTCAACTGTAGGCTCTAGACACCACACTTTATGTAATACACTAAGGAAACTCCATCTTAGACTCCGTATATTTGTTGCAACTACTAGCACCTTAGAAGTTGAGAGGAAAAAAAACTATGAAACTTGTCACTATTACATTCACCTGCTGCCTGCCACTCATTTTGTATTATATAAATGCAAATGGCATCAATAAAATACAAACCAATTTTTATTTTTTATAACAAATCTTGCAAGGCATCATAAAAACCAAACCAATATGTTTTTTTAATAAAAAAAAAAAATCTCGCAAAATTGAAATGAAATGAATTTTTATTATAGAGGAAGAAAATTTAGAAAGTAGGAAGGCAAAGCAGTAAGCTGGCTTTACAAAATTTCGCAACATGCACAGGATGATGACTTTTTAAGCATCCTCACTTGCACCCACAACTTTAAGAAAAAATAAAAATGAGGGAGGTCGTTATTGTTGAAAGACATAAAGCTGATAGTTCAGTGAAACATAAAGCAATGGATGTTTATAGTGAAACATAAAGCTGATAGTTCAGTTGAAAGACACAATGCAAGATTAGTTGCAAAGGGCTTCACACAGACTTCTGGGATAGACTATGAGGAGGCATCTGCTCCAATGGTGACGATGAACTCTATCAGGGTCTTACTTTCGTTGGCAGAAAACTTAGATTGGCCACTTCAAAAGTTTGATGTAAAAAACGCATTTCAGACATAAAGGAAGAAGTCTACATGGAGATTCCTCCTGGATTTCAAGATTCTCCGGTCAATGACAAAGTGTGCAAACTGAAAAAAGGTATCATACACGTTAAAACAATCTCCTAGGGCATGGTTTGAAAGATTTGCTTGGGCTATGCATAAGTGTAACTACAAGCAGAGCCAAGTTGACCACACATTAATTGTTTATCACGTCTTTACAAGGGAAGGCGATTGCTTTAATTATTTATGTGAATGACATAATACTGACCAAGAATGATGATGAAGAAATACAAAAGGTAAGGAATTATCTAGCCCATTAGTTTGAAATCAAATAATTGGGAAGTCTAAAGTATTTCCTTCCCATCAAGGTAGCTAGATCGAGACATGAGATATTGATCTCTCATCGAAAATATGTCCTTGATCTGCTCAAGGAAACAAGGATGCTTGGATGCAAGGCAATTGACAATCCAGTAGAGCAAAACAAGAAGTTAGGGAAGAGTGATGAAAGTTCTCTAGCGTATAAAGGCAGGTATCAAAGATTAGTTGGGAGATTAATATTTGTTGCACGCTCATCTAGATAATACATATGCGAACAATGTAGTGAGCCAATTTATGCCCTCACCTCGAGTATATCATATGGAAGCAGTTTACCGAATACTTCGATATTTGAAATCTTTACCGCGTAAAGGGTAGTTGTTTGCCAAATATGATTACCTGAAAAATACAAGGTTATACAGACGTTGGTTGGGTGGGGTCAGTTACAGATTGAAGATCTACTTTGGGATATTGCATTTTCGTGGGAGGAAATCTAGTTACCTAGCATAATCAGAAACAATTAGTAGTTGCTAGATCTAGTGTGGAAGCTAATTTCAAGCCATGGCCCATGGGATATGTGAATTATTATGGTTAAAGATCCTACTGAAATAACTCAGATATGATTATAAGGATTCGATGAGATTATATTGCGACAATAAGGCTGCTGCCATTAACATTGCTCATAAATCCTATTCAACATGATTGAACTAAACACATTGAAATTGATAGACATTTTTTTGAGGAAAAATTGTGTGTGGTATGGATTTGTAATCTTTATGTGAAGACGGGGGAACAACTTGCGGATATTTTGACAAAGGAAGTGACCAACAGCAATCTTCATTCAGTATTGTGCAAGTTGGGTGTGCAAGACATCTTTGCCTCAGCTTGAGGGGGAGTGTTGAAGAAGGAAACTTTTGGTATGCATTTGTTTCCTATTATTACCTAATTTAGTTACATATGATTTCATTCCTATTATTGTAAGATGCAATAAATGTATTTCCATAATAAGTTGAAGAATTTTCGGATCCTCTGATGCATTGCACCACAGAAGACTGCTTGGATCCAGATATTTTCCCAAGGGGATATTGTGGCTCGACAGAGTAGACAATATATATAAAGAACTAGGAGAATGAAACATAAATTTTTTTTAAAAGTACAATAATAGTAATAATAATTAGGAAAGGGCATCGCCAGGCATGCAAGAAAATAAAAATAGCTAAAGTGCTAAGACTGAAAAAAAAAAACAAAACAAAACAAAACAAAACAAAACAAAAACAAAAACAAAAAACAAAACAAAACAAAACAAAAACAAAAACAAAAATAACTAACTTAAAATTAAACTAAATTTAAAATAAAATAAAATAAAAATTGAAAAAAAAGAAGAAGAGAGATTCTTAAATAAGAAATTCTTATTTTGAACAAAGTAAGGTTCTTAAGGACTTGAACTTGATAAAATTCCAGTTCCTCCATTAACCAAACAAATTGTTCAAATGAACCAAAATCATCAAAGTTATCAGCAAATTGATAATAGGTCATGTCAAAATCCTAATAAACCATACTTTCAACGAGTTTCATGAAAAGAAAAAAGAAAAAAAAAAAAAGTTGAGCTCAATTCAGCTATGAGACATACAATGAGCTTATCTCAGTTGAAAATGTAAAGTCCAATGCCCTCAATCCAAATTCTACTCACCTCTGCTCTTCATTTTTTTTTTTTTTCCTCTATCTAATAAGTCCACAAACCAAATTCTGTTTATGATCCTGCTATTCTTTTCAGCAATTAAAGTTCACTATTATTGCTCTCCAACAGGCATCAGGATCAATCACAACAGATTAAAAATACTTAGCTATTACATTAAGTTTCAATGACAACATGCACCTTTTCTATATCTTATATTCTCCCTGAACTCTTTGATTAAGTCTTATATTGCACCATTTTGTAACCAAGGATAACAAGAAAGTGAAGTAGATATTTTTTTTACTGTAAAACAGCCATTGCAACTCTAAATGGTCAGATTATTTATATATTTTATTGCAGTCCATTCTATGGAGTTTCAAGCTCCATTTAGTAAAAGTCAACTTTCTATATCCGCCACTCAACAGAACCTGTCACAAGATTCCAAGTTCATATTTCCTATCATGTGTATCAACAATCAAATGGACCCCTACACAACTAGGAGAGATAGAATTCAACCATCATTTTATTGTTGAAGGCAAAAGCACATAACGATACATATCACTCCTAAAGGGGTTAAGCTTAAGCCTTTAGCTTTCATCTTTTACATATATAGAGAAGCAACAAGAAATACTTTCTTTTACCTTCTAGCCGTCATAAAATGTAACAGGTAAAACATTAAATACATTCGTTTACCTTCTAGGGATCATAAAATGTAAGGTAACTTTTACAACATAATGTTTAATTATCCTAATATGCAATAAAACATGCACTCACAAAATACAGCAGAGCAAGAAAAACAAAAGCAGACATGAGCCACAAAATGAATTTACCTCGTTCTGTAGCTTCTCCTGATAAAATCCCGATGCTAAGGTTGCATTAGTAGCAAGTACTCCAATCCGCAAATGACTCCCAGCTTCAAGTGGCTTCAACTTTGCTTCCTTGAGCTCCCTGGCAACAGACTCACCCATATGGAGGAAAGGAACAGAACATCCTTTAGAAACCTCACCATGCCATGAATGCGAAATATTACAAGGCATTACTATGCAACGAGCTCCTGAATTCTCTAGGAAAGCCCTTTTACTCCGCAAGTTCTCCACAATTGTGGTAGGGTCTGAATGAGTACATTCCCTTTTACTCCTGAGGGAAGGAAAAGAACTCTCATGTGATAAAAACTCCTTATATAACACAGAATCAGAGTGAAGTATAAAAGGAAGGGAACTTTCTCCATCTTTTGAACTCCATTTCACTAGTTTTCTCAAAAAATTCAGTGTAGAAACCACGGACACCCCTCCAATAATACCTACTGTATTCGCTTGACTCGGTAAAGAAACAGTAGAGTCACTGCTTTTTGAAGGTGCATTTGAACCAGGACCCTTCTTAGATTCAGCAGATTTACCACTTTCATCAGCGCGCAAGAGAATTGATGATGGAGGTACAGCTAGAGCTGGACTCAACCTTGTCTTATACAGGTTTCTGTTCATATCTACATAACCCATGACATGGGATGCATAATTCATAGTGTGGAAAGACATTGTGCCAAAATCAATAACAGAAGACCAATATATCTGTTTGATTTTCTGAATTTTACTGTCAATGTACCACAACCTACAGAAAAACTTGCATTTCAGCTCATCACAACTAAAACCCGCTTCTGAAAAGTAATCACCTATCTCAATTTCCACCTTCCACAACTAAAAAATCCCAACTTTCATCCGGGTTTTCAAAACAATAAACCCAAGAAACAAAACCCACAACAAGATTATACCCCCCAAAGACACAACCTGGTCTAGCAAAGCAAATCCAACTACAAAAGCCAAAAGTCTCTAGTTCCCTATAATTCAAGAAACGAAAAGAAAAGGAGAACCGAAGTTAAAGATCAAAATCTGAAACGTACAAGGTAGATGGATAAAAGGGAAGCGAGTACAGTACGCAAATACAATCTCCAGGATTGGAGGATTTTCACGAGCACTCAATCATTCAGAAGATGGACCGCCATTCAGGGCAAGTGAGAGCAATCATGTGTTTTGTATGGTATCTCCTATCACTATCGCCTATCGCATTCACATGAATCACATTGTTTCTGTTCTGCCAAGCTATCCGGGAAAAAATAAATAAATAAGAGGCTATTTACTTTACTTAATAGTTCATAAATTCGACTTCAACTCACAAAATAAATAAATAAATAAGGGACGACTATCCTTGAAGTAGAGTCCGTTTTGAGAAGATTCAATTTGATTCAAATGACTTCTTATTCAATCGTTAACCCCTAATAAAAATGTTTAAAAAGATCAAAATACCCTTTTAAATAGCAAAATGTTTTTATTTTTTTAATAACTTTATTTTTTTTTTTAATTTTTAATTTAAAATTAAGAGTAAATTTGAAAATTTTTTTAATAAGTTAGAGGTATAAATGTTATTTTATCACTTTTAAGGTTTAAAATCTAACGAGTGAGGTTAATTGAATCAAATTGAAAGTTCATGGAATTAAATTGAGAGTTTTTTAAATTTAAGAGATCTTTTCAAAACACGCAGTAGTTTAAGAGTCTAAAATAAATTTTACTTAAACTCCCATTTTTAAAAATTTCCATTTCACTCCCATTTAAGATCGTCTAAAAATACTGACATAACATTATCGCACATTTATTAAAATAATTAAAAATAAAATAAAAATAAAAATTGAGATGGCTAGAGCCATTCTAGTGGAAGAAAGATCATTTCCATTTAGTTATTTTTAGGGAGTATTTTTGTCAAATATATATATATATATATAAAATGACAAAATTGCCCCTTTGTTGTTGGGGTGACTCATACAGTCATACGAGGCTAGGGGGTCATATCTCAAAAATTATTTTTTAATAGATATAGCAGACAATGCTAACATGGCCTGAACATGGTTAATGTCATGTTAGCATTTTTTTTTTTTTTTTTGACACTTTTGTACGAAAGATGTGAAATGAAAAATTCAAAAAACTTATAGATTTAAAACTTAATTTAGAATTTCAAAGAGTGACTAAAATGACGAAATTACTCAAAAAGTAAATTTATATTTACCAACAAAAAAAAAAAAAAAATGCTAGCACGTTTTGACTTATCTTCAATTTAAGTCAAAATATTGATTTTTATTGTATTCCCTAAAAATACACCTTAATTTATATAATAGAAAATGAGGAGTGCTACACATTCTAAATTTGTTTCCTAACAATCGGTTCTTAAATGATGTGTCACAATCTCATAAGATTTAGAGATATGCTAGAATCTAATAAAAACTCCATATTTTACCCATAAAAGTCCATGTGACAAGATGCCACATCATCTTCTTTTTGTTTTGTCTTTTTCTGTCTACGAAAAATATGATGTGGCATCTTGCCACATGGACTTTCAAAATGTAAAGTTTTTATTTGATTTTAGCATTTATAATATGATTAATAATGCTATCTTATTATTTTTGACCCCAAAAAAAAAAATGAAGATTATGTTTCATTTGGAGAAAAGAAAGAAGCATATTTGATAGTTTTTTAGTAGAAGGAAGATTCATAGGAATTTATAATAGAAAAATTATAGATATTTTAGGCATCCCACATAATTTTAACTCTATTATTAATATTTTTATTTTTTTTTTGCGATAGATCATAATAAATTAAACTAAAATACTTGTCACATAAAACATATAGAAAGAATATCGGAATAATTTTTGAGAAAAATATGAGTCACTACCCGACTTTCTTTCTGTTTTTCAAAAAAGTCCTTCAATTTTTAAATTTTTCAATA
>NC_081547.1:20608993-20609226 GCF_901000735.1 Corylus avellana
TTTTTGAGGAAATCGTTCAAATCTCTATTAATCAATCAATCAGAAATTACAGACTGCTCTCTTCGGATAATCTCCGAGATACAATCAGGGATTTCTCCCAACCACTCTCTTTCTATTCCCATCTGTGCCGCCAATTTAGCCATATTATGGGCTGCACAATTGGCATTTCTTCCCACAAATTTTACGTCCCAAGCAATAAAAGCTTCAAGCAAAGTTTTCACGTCTGCTATAAT
>NC_081547.1:20609304-20618036 GCF_901000735.1 Corylus avellana
TTCCCAAATTTTCTATTTCTCTCTGTTTATTTTTCACTTTTCTTTTCTTGCTTTCTATTTATATCTCAATATTCCTTTGTAAATTTCACACTCAATTCAGGAAAAAGACGAGAGGGAGGGAGAGTGAGAGTTTCCAATAGTTTTTTCTCAATGAAAAATTATACTACAGTTATTTTATTTATTTATTATTATTATTTTTTTTTTTTGGCTTGAAAATTTATTTTCCATTATATTAGTATTGTCATTTTATATGTCTATTTTCGGTGCTTATGTTCTTCCATTTTTGTTTTTGTCCCCTATATTTTTTTTTCTACTTTTTTTTTTTTCTGCTTTTCCTTTCTATTTATATCAATCAATTCCGAAAAAAGACAAGAGAGAGAGAGAATTTCTATTCTTTTTTCTCAATGAAAAATTATACTACAATTATTTTATTTTATTTATTTTTATAACATTTCTTTTCAATTTTCCAATCATTGTTTATCAATGAAAAATTATAGTACAATTTTTTTTCTTTGTTTTTTTGTTTTGTTTTGCTAGAATAGTTATTTTCAATTATATTAATATTTTTATATTTTCCTTTTTTTTTATCTTTATTTCGCGTGCTTATGTTCTTCCATTTTTTGTTTTAGACCCTCATTTTTTTTCTTCTAATTTATATATTATTTTTTATTCAAATGATTACTTTTCTTTTGTAAATTTTATATTGAATTCAGGAAATATTAATAGTGAGAGAGTTTTCTTTTGTAGAAACTCAATTTTTTCAATATATTTCACTCTCAATTTTTCAATCGTAGATTTTTTTTTTTTTTTCCAATATGTCTTAAAATTAGTTTCTTTTACTTTTATATATGTGAAGGATGGTTGAAAAAAAAAATATTTTTCATTATATTAATATTGTCATTTTATATATTTTTTTATATTTATTTTCATGCTTATGTTCTTCCATTTTTGTTTTTGTCCCTTATATTTTTTTTTCTATTTTTTTTTCTTTTACTTTCTATTTATATCAATCAATTCCGGAAAAAAGACAAGAGAGAGAGAGATTCTATGAGAGTTTCTATTGTCAAAATCACTTTTTGACTTAAAAACTCTATTTTTTAAACATAATCTCAAATATGCTCTTAGGGATTTTAGGAAAAAAATCACAAGTTGGAGAGGGCAGAGTTTTCTGACTTTTTTTTTTTTTTGTTTTAAATGATACCCGTAGGAAAGAAGTTGGGGCAAAGTTTAGCCCCTATCATTTCTCTAAATTTAATGAGGTGTAATGACACGTGTCGATTTTTGAAGGGCTTTGACGTGGATTTTGGTCAATTTATGCACGAAAGTTGGACGAAGGTACCATCTCCGTTTTAAGCCATATATACACGAGGTATCATCTACGATGGAAATTGGAACTTAGGTGGAAAATAATAAATTCATTAAACTATAAGGGGTCAAATGTATTTAACCATTTTTTTTTATTGCTTTGTCCTTTTCTTTGTCTATAGATCTTTTGCTTTCTTCTTCTAACTTTTGTTTTAATTTTTCTTTAGATACACATTTACACTATTAAAAAAAACAAAAACGTTTTAAACTTTATGTCACATTAGAATACTTTTTCGAACCATTAACCAAAAAACCCCCTCAAAGTAAGGGAAGGAAATACAAAAAAAAAAATACAATTTTGTTCGTTAATGTGTTTTGAATGATGTTTTTTGTTTTTGGTTTGAAAAAAAAAATTTGATGTGACATAAATGTGAAAATTATTATTATTTTTTTAATATTTGAAGAGTGTTTAAATGATCGTGTTAATTTTATTTTTGAAAAAGTAGGAAGTAGAAAAGAAAAGAAGATGTATTGACAAGAAAAGGACAATGCAATAGAATAAAGGAGCATGTACAAAAACAAATTACAGCTATGTTTATTAATGTGTTTTGGGGGGTGCCTTTTGTTTTTGGTTTGGAAAGATGTTGCAGAGACGGAGTGTGTGTAGTGTTTCTCCTTGTGTCTAGATTGTTTGTTAATATTTTTTGTTTTGAGAAGGAAAAAAAAAAACTAACAACTAAGCTCATTTCTACAAAGGCAAAAAAAAAAAAAAAAAAAAAAAAAAAAAAAGGGTTTATTGTACCCCATTTCTTTCATACTTATAGGAGTAATGCTAGACATACTATCATTTTTACACCCACTTTTTTCACACCTATAAGTAGCTTTTAAAATCACTATTTTGATTAAAATCTAATAAAGATCCATCTCAAATTTAATGCTGGTTTTAAAAGCCACCTACAGGTTTGGAGAAGTGGATGTAAGGAAGTTGGAGTATGTGTAGCTACGATAGTTGAAATTTCATCCTTTGTAAATCATCTTATCAGTAGTTTGACCTAATATACTCATGGATGATGAACTTCAATATTAGAAACTAACTTTGGTGAGTCCTATAATAAATATCTAAACTTGTAAGAAACAAAGATGTGGAGAAAAAGAAAAGAATAAAGTAAGAGAATAAAGGGCTATGTACAAGAAAAGGAAGACTTGGAGATGAAAATGTCAAAACAAAATAATAGAGGAACATGTAAAAAAGAAAAGAATGTTTAGAGAAAAAGGAACAAAGAAAGGAATAATTATGTTCATTATAAACCAAATCGATCATAGTTTTTGAAGCATAGCAATATTTTATTTCTCCTACCAAATCATCCTTTGTAGACCATCGTTGTGATAGTTAGAAGGCACAACAAGCTTGAAGTTGTATAACAGGTGCTACACATTCTCTCTTGTTCTCTCATATTTTACCTTGGTTAAGCTTTTTTCTATTGCCATTATGTTTATAGTGATATTTAACATGTATTTCAAAGTTTTTGCAGAAGTTCAAAAGTTGATAATTTTTATAGTACCAAGTTATTGATACATGTAAATACCTCTATTTAAAATTAAAGGTTTAAACTTTGAATATAGTACAATGACCCATCTTAATTTTTTGGTCTTCAAGAGGATAAAGATTTGGAAGTTCAAATTTTGATCTTTGAAAAAATAAAATTAGTACCCACTATGACGCATCTAATTTGACTTCATTCATGCTCGTTGGGTCCACTGTGAATTTATAGATGATATAACTTAATAAAACTCAAAGCATTTTTAATGACCAAGCATTTTTTGGCAAAAAATAACTCAAAGCGTTATTGCGAAAGAAATTATCAAGAGTCTGATTCAAATGATAACATGTTGAATCTCTTACCATAGTATAAGTTTTCCCTGATCATGTTTGTCCATAAGCAACTATATATACAAACATTATAACCATATCAAGAACAGACCGAATTAGAGGCTAGGTGTCTAAACATACCTCCTCTGCAAAGAATGGAAAGCAACCGTAGATAAAGAAATTTGACAAAAAGGAAAAATTAAGAAAAAAAAAAAAAAATAGAGAGAGACCAACCTTGGCTTGCAGGCGGACCAAATACTTTGTTAAAAGTGAATGACTTCTGTCCCTCTTTGCTATATTTTGTTGGGTGGTCTTAGGCCTATCTCAACCCCAAAAGCTAGCTCAAGAGGTAAGGCTTTCCCTCACACTTATAAAGTGACCACTAGCTCCTTCCACAACTAATGTGAGATAACCCCAACAATCTCCCCCTCACACATCGGGCCCTAGGTCGGAGCAGCGACAACCCGTTTCTCCAGTGGATTGTTGGGTTAAGACTTGTTGGTAAATCTGGGCTCTGATACTAATATTAGGTGGTCTTGGGCCTATCTCAACTCCAAAAGCTAGTTCAAGAGGTGAGGCTTTCCCTCACACTTATAAAGTGACTACCAGCCCCTTCCACAACCAATGTGGGATAACCCCAACATATTTTGAAGGGGCGATAATCGTAATATTTCCTTCATCATTCAAACAGTTTGGTTGCCTAGGCAGGAAAGGCCTCACTTGGTAGTATACCCTAATATAACTAATAACTAATATCAACAAAATCGTAGCATATTTTATTGTTGGGGTGGTCCCTCTTTATGTGGGGACCAACCCACGTGGCAAGCACAAAGGGTTCTACCCTTTATGTGCACTATAAAAGTAGGAAACGTGAGACAAAAAGAATAAAGGAAATGAAAGAAAGAGTGCGGCGCAAGAAACAGTGCAGCGCAGGGAGAGAGAAAAAGAAAAATAAGGAAAAAAAGGTTACATTTTTTTTCACATCCGTCAGAGATTGGAAGGTCATTTGTTGTTCGATCTTGATGCAATTTTAGAGTGTTGCTCCTGACGACGAGTGTTACGTATTGACTAGTGTCGATTGTTGGAATTCCTTTCCAATCGCTTGGTTGCTAATACCTACTTGGTGAGATCTTTCTTTATTCTTGTTGTAATCCACTTTAGGGTGATGAATTTATGTTTAATCCAAGAATGCATGTCTTCTTGATGTTGTGATAACCTCTAAATATTTTTCTAGGGAAGACAATTGTACACTCATTATTGTTGATAGTGGAAGATTTAACTGGACTATGTCCCGTGATTTTTACCTTCGCATTTGAGGATTTTTCACGTAAAAATCTTAGTGTCTTGCTTGTGGGTTTGCTTGATTATTATTTTGCTACTGTGTTACTATTTATTTTGCAAAAAGAGGGGTAAATTAATTTCGCTGAGCATCTGAAATTGGTGTTCACCCCTAACAAAGTGGTATCAGAGCCTTTGGTTCATTGTTCGTGTGGAGTTCTTGTGTAAATTAAATGGAAGAGTCATCCAATAGCATGGTTAAACTCACAGCTTCCAATTATTCAATTTGGAAGACTAGGATGGAAGATATTTTGTATTGCAAGGAATTGTTTGACCCATTGAGTTGAAAGGTGTCAAACTAATTGCTGCAACCAACGATGATTGGAAGAAATTGAATAGGAAAGCCGTTGGATATGTTAGGTAGTGGGTTGATCAAAGTGTCTTTCATCATGTAGCTAAAGAAGTTGATGCTTATGGTCTTTGGCAGAAGTTAAAGAGTCTTTCTGAACGAAAGACTGCTAAAAACAAAGCCTTTTGTGATAAGAAGGCTTGTGAATTTGAAGTACAAAGATGGGCATAGTATTACAGAGCATCTGAGTAATTTTTAGGGAATGTTGAACGAGTTGTCTACCATGAAACTTGCACTAGATGATGAGGTGCAAGCATTACTTGGGTTGGGTTCTTTGCTAGATAGTTGGGAAACCTTGGTGGTGTCACTCAATAATTCGGCTCCCAATGGTGCGATAACTATGTGTATGGTAAAAGATGGCATGTTCAATGAAGAGGCAAGAAGAAAAGAGCAATGTATTTCTTCTCATTCAGAGGCACTTGTTATGGAAAAGCAGGTGAGAAGTAAAAGCAGAAAACCTCATAAGTATAACAGTCATGACAAGTCAAGAGGAAAGTCCTATTCAAAAATAGACATAAAATGTTTTCACTATGGCAAGTCTGGGCATATAAGAAGAGATTGCAGAAAGTTTAAAAAGGAACAGTTGAAAGGAAAAGATGAAGAACGTCAAGAAGAAAAAGACACTGCAGCAGTTGCATCTAATGGTGATGTGGTATTTGCTTTTGATGAAGCTTATGCTAATCTCGCATGTGATGAATCTATGTGGGTAGTTGATACAGTAGCATCTTTTCATATTACTCCACATAGAGATTTCTTCTCTTCCTACACCAATGGCGATTTTGGTTGGATTAGAATGGGAAATGAAGCAAAGTGTAAAGTTGTGGGCATGAGAGATATACAGCTAGAAACCAGCATTGGGTGCAAATTGATTCTTAAGGATGTCAGACATGTTCCTGAAATGCGCTTCAACTTGATTTCTGTTGGGAAACTTGAGGATGAAGGCTACCACAATTACCTTGGAGGTGGACAGTGGAAACTGAGCAAGGGTTCTCTTATCTTAGCTAGGGGGAAGAAGACCAACACTTTCTACAAGACAGCTGCAAGACTAGTCAAGAGAGATGTGATTGTTGTTGAGAATGAAAACTCCACTGAGCTATGGCACAAGAGGCTTGGTCATATGAGTGAGAAAGGACTTCAGATTCTCGCCAAAGAACAACTCCTACCTAATAATAAAGGTACGTCACTAACGCCCTGTACTCACTCATTGTCTTGTTGGAAAACAAATAAGAGTTTCATTTCAAAAATCATATTCATCAAGAAAGTCTAATATTCTTGATTTAGTTCACATTGATGTCTGCACTATGAACACTAAAACTCTAGGTGGTGTACTTTATTATGTGACTTTTATTGATGACCACTCTAGAAAGGTATGGGTGTTTGCTTTGAAAACCAAAGATCTGGTATTGGGTGTGTTCAAAGTTTTTCACATGAAGGTTGAAAGAGAAACTGGAAGGCAGTTAAAATGCGTCCATGCAAACAATGGTGGTGAATACAGAGGACCGTTTGAAGAGTATTGCTAAAGCTATGGGATTAAGCTTGAGAAAACTGTGTCCAAGACTCCGTAGTATAATGGCGAATCAGAGAGAATGAACAGAACGATATGTGAGAGAATCAGGTGTATGCTCTCTCATGCAAAATTGCCTAAACCTTTTTGAGGTGAGGCAATGAGGACAGTAGTTGACTTGATAAATCTTTCTCCTTCAGTTCCTTTGGATTGTGACATTCCTCAAAGGGTTTGGACAGAGAAAGATGTTTCTTCTGAGCACTTAAAAGTGTTTGGCTGCAGGGCATTTGTCCATATTCCTAGAGATGAGAGGTCAAAGCTTGTTAGCAAAGTCAAGCAATGTATCTTCATGGGTTATGGGCACGAAGAGTTTGGTTATAGATTGTGGGATCCAGTTAATAAGAAAATCATACGAAGCAGAGATGTCGTATTCTTTGAAGATCAAACCATTGAAGACTTGGATCAGAAAAAGGCAGAGTCTCTCAGTGAATACTGTATTGATTTGGATCCAATTATTTCTCCTTGTGTAATGCATGATGAACACATGGGAGATGTACAAGAAGAATAGGTTGATACAATTAGTGAAAATGGTGAGCCTGCAATTGATAATGTGGAGTCAAAAGAGCATCTAGAGCATGCTTCTTCAGAACTAGCCGCTAAGATTCAGTTGAGGAGATCTACCAGAGACCGACAGCCTTCCAGAAAGTATCCAGTTAATGAGTATGTGTTACTTTCTGATGGGGGAGAGCCAAAAAGTTATCAAGAAGTTATGCTACATGACTAGAAAAATCAATGGTTATAAGCCATACAAGACGAGATGCAATCCTTGCATGAGAATCACACATGTGATTTGGTGGAACTACCTAAGGGCAAGAGAGCACTCAAGAATAAATGAGTGTTCAGATGCAAGATTGAACCAAACAGATCACAACCAAGGTACAAAGCACGACTAGTTGTAAAGGGGTTCGGTCAAAAGAAGAGCATTGATTTTGATGAAATTTTTTCACCCGTGGTAAAAATGTCTTCTATCAGAGTTGTTTTGAGTTTGGCTGTCAAAATGAATTTGGAGATCGAACAGCTTGATGTGAAGACTGCTTTCCTTCATGGTGACTTGGAGTAGGAAATTTATATGGAGCAACTAGAGGGGTTCACAACTAAAGGCAAAGAACATCTAGTGTGTCGGTTGAAAAAGAGCTTGTACGAACTCAAGCAGGCACTGAGACAGTGGTATAAGAAGTTTGATTCCTTTATGGTTGATCATGGGTATGACAGAACTACATCAGATCATTGTGTAGTTGTGAAGAAATTCTCTGATGGAGAATTTATTATTCTCTTGCTATATGTAGACGACATGTTGATTGTTTGTCGTGACACTAGTAAAATTGACAAACTGAAGAAAGAATTAAGTAAGTCCTTTGCTATGAAGGGCTTGGGACCCGCAAAGCAAATCCTTAGTATGAAGATCTCTCGTGATAGGAAGAAAGAAAAATTGTGGTTATCACAAGAGAGTTATATCGAGAAGGTATTGGACAGGTTCAACATGAGTAAGGCAAAACCGGTGAGCTCTACACTTGCAGGTCATTTGAAGTTGAGTTCAAAGCAAAGTCCTACAAATGAGAAAGAAAAAGGTGAAATGAAGAAAGTACCTTACGTATCAGTCATGGGTAGCTTGATGTACGTCATGGTGTGTACGAGGCCTGATATCGCTCATGCAGTTGGACTTGTTAGTCGGTTCCTTTCTAATCCTGACAAAGAACATTGGGCAGCTGTGAAATGGATTCTTGGGTATCTCAGAGGTACTTCGAGAGTATGTTTGTGCTTCGGCAATGGTCATCAGGTGCTTAATTGGTTAACAGACGCAGATATGGCTGGGGATATTGATTTTAGAAAATCTACTTCAGGGTACCTGATTACTTATTTAGGGGGAGTAGTGTCATAGCAATCTAGATTGCAGAAGTGTGTTGCTTTGTCTACCACAGAGGCAGAGTACATTGTTATCACTGAAGTGGCCAAAGAATTGTTATGGATGAAAAAGTTTTTACAAGAACTGGGTTTACAACAAGAGAGGTATGTGCTTTACTGTGATAGTCAGAGTGTCATCCATCTCTGTAAGAATTCAACTTTCCATTCAAGATCGAAACATATCGATGTTAAGTGTCATTGGATTCGTGATGCACTAGAGGATAAGCTGTTACAGATTGAGAAAATTCATACTGATGATAATGGGTCAAATATGATGACTAAATCGTTGCCTATGCAAAAGCTTGAAACTTGCAAAAGCGCGACGGGCTTGGTGGAGCCCCCCACATAATCGGGAGAGGGAGATTTGTTGGGGTGGTCCCTCTTTATGTGGGGACCAACCCACG
>NC_081547.1:20618136-20624468 GCF_901000735.1 Corylus avellana
TTTATAATGTTTACAAACCCTATGATCATATCACAATTTTGAATACTAGCCACCTTTGTGTTTTGTGCCTGTGTGTTAGAGAGTGAGTAAGATGGAGGAAAGATTAGATCTCAGCCCATGGCATCACTTGCAACTCATTGATAAGCTGGAAAGTGATGGAAAGAACAAAGTTGGTTGCCAGCTGTGCAAAAAGCCAGTATTGGGAAGTCGTGGCTACAAATGCAGTAAACGCAGTTTTTTCCTTCATGAATTGTGCCTCGAGCCAACAAACAATATATAGATAACGACACACGTAATTTGAGGGAAATACATCACTTGATCTCCATGAAAGTACTTGACAACAATGGTGAGAACAAAGTTTTTAATTGCTCAATGTGCAAGGAACCAATATCATGTTCGTCAGGTAACAATATTAATGGGCCTACCATTTATACATGCTCCATCCCCAAGTGTAGCTTCCTTCTTCATCAACCATGTGAAAATGTACCCTTCATGACAACACACCCTCTGCACTTGTCAAACCACACCCTTGAACTGAAACCACCAGCAGAGACTCAATATTGTTATGGTGCTTGGGAAAATGTTTTAGAAGAAGTTTCTTTTACAAATGTTCCGATTGTGATTATAGACTTGACATCAAATGTGGTTCTCACTGGAAAATTGGTGCTAACAATTGTAACCAACACTCATTCATCCCCATTGAAAATCATATCATGTTCACTTGCGAAGTCTGTGGCATGCAACATACTGACATCACCTATCTATGTTGCAATTGTCGACTTCTTATTCACTCCAACTGTGCTCAATTTCTAGGAACCATCAAAATTAGAGGTCATAGTCACTCTCTAACTTGCACCTTCTCTCTTAGTCGAGGCGAGGACCACAACATGTGTCAAATCTGTTTCGCTGAGGTGAATAACATGTATGCAGCTTACTGTTGTGATTATCACAACTATGATTACGATGCCCACGTACGGTGTGCATATTGGATTAGGACGGTGAGTGAAACCAATGATTCTATTGATGATGCTACTCATTTGGTAGAGGGAAATGATCTAAAAGTGGATAAAAATGTTGCCCCTGAACAGATCCAACATTGGAGTCACCCACGACATAAATTAATACTTAAAAATGAAGAGCTCCAGGATGTCAGGCGTTGTGTGGGATGTATGCAATTTATAGTGTTGTCCCCATTTTACGATTGTGAGCATTGCAACTTTTCCCTCCATATAAGATGTACTAAACTACCCCACGAGGTTATGCGACCTTTACATCACCCGGCCCCGCACCCACTCTTCTTACATAATTTGCAAACATTCTTTTCTTGGGCATGCAACCAAACGTTCTTTTCTTGGGCTTGCAACAAAAATAAAGGTGGCTTCAGCTATAGAAGTATCAAGGGGTGTTATGGTGCAACATTTGATGCTCAATGTATTTTAATTCCAGAAGTCTTTAAACATAAAGGGAACCAACACTCCCTCTTCCTTGGTAAATTTGATCAACTAGAGTTTTACACTACTTGTGGTCAACATCCTCATGGCACTGAGACATTTGAATGCATTACTTGTAAGTTCTTCTTGTGTATTAAATGTGCTACTCTTCCACTCGTAGCTAGGCATAGATATGACCCACATATCCTATATCTCACTTACGCTACTGAAGACGAATCCATATAATATTATTGTCAAATTTGCAAAGAAGAAATGATTGGAAAGCTTTGGTTCTATTATTGTAAAATTTGCGACTTCGCTACTCATTCTCAATGTATTCTTTGAAAACACTATATTAATTACTTTTGTTTATGTGAAAGAGAAATAAATCCTACCTCCAATAGGTTTTAAGTTTCTTGTTATTTCATTCCCCCTTGCAAGTCTTATTAATTATAACTTACTCAATTATAAATTTCTAATTGCATTATAAATTACAAAAGAGCTCCTTATCCTTCTAATGTTTGCAAATAAACTCCTCATTACAAAAATTCAAGGGTTTTGTGACTCACATATAATGACGTTTTTGGCCAAAAAAAAGGTCATTATATGGCTTGTGACGTTCAAATAGTAACTTTTTTCAAAATGGCAAAAAGTGCAAAGACTAGAAAATGGGCTAGTGTCGTTTGAACAGTGCACGACACCTTCTAGAAGGTGCCATTTTGTACTATTCAAATGTCACTACCCTTTATAAAATTATAAAAAAATAATTTTTACCAAATATATATATATATATTTGTTCAACTAAAAATTTAAATTAAAAAAAAAAAAAATTAGAGGGGCGGAGGGTGGCCCTTTGAGCCACCCCCAGCCTTAAGGGTGGCCCGCAACCCAACTAGAGGTGGCCACGCCACCCACGGCCACCTCTAGGGTGGCTCGCTATCCATCCCCCCACGTGTGACTATCAATTTGGAATCGGTAGCCACCTGAAAATTTATTTATTCACTTATTTTTAAAAAACAAAAATTTTTTGATTGTTTTTAGGTGTAGGTGATTGTTTTAAACTTAAATTTTGGGCGCTAATATTTTCAAATTTTGATACGTTTTACTATTCACACGTCACTATTCTCGCGCGATTAGTGGCGTGTGAATTGTAACCACTATTCATACATCAGTAATCGTGAGAAAATAGTGACGTTTGAACCGTTAAAAAGTCACAATTTAGTGACATTTTCTTAATATGCCAATAATGTAAATGTCATTAAACCCTTGAATTTTTTGTAGTGTCTCCATGAGATATTCATAATTGAATAAGGTATTTTAATTTTACAGTCACCTTATCCATTCTAAATATTTAATCGTTGAGTACTTGAATCACATGATTATCCATGATGCTTTTATAAAAGAATCAACCCTTTAGCGTATAAATTTTAGCAACCACTTTACTAAAATTATCGGGCCTGGACTTAAATGATCAATTCTATTAAATTATCTCAAGGAGATATTTACATCTCCTTTCTCCTACAAAGACTGTAGATGCCATATTGAGAATGAGCGTTCTCACAATATACTCGATGCAACCGCCAAAAATATCAAGGTGTGGATCATTCAAGATCTCACTTGTTGGTGAATCAAAGTGATTATCATTTCCAATAGAAAAATGGTAGAATTCATTTATTTTTTAACCATCTCTACAGTGAATGGATGAATCTACCATTGAATTTGTGTGGAGTCCATATGTGTCCACAAATTTAATGGTTGACCTATTAAATTTATAGAATGAGATGGGAAAAATATTGATGTAAATCATTTTTCTTTCAAATATGAGTCCATAATTTCCTCTAGATTAATAGTATTTTCAATTGGTAGATATGAGAAACGCATTCAGGTGACAGTAATTTGTAGAGCACATTCTTATGGTGGTTCAGTTTTGTAAGAACCCAAGGAACGATTCTATCCCCAAATCAACAATCCAAACAATATTAATCTCAAATTAAATCATTTAACTACAAAATATAAGAAACACAACCATAAAATAAATTACACATCCACAACACAAAGATTTGTTGACAAAGTGGACAACCTTTTGAACAAATCAAAGACAAAAACCACTTCGGGGTAGCCAAAACCTGAAAAATCATTATCACAAGAAAATGTAGATTACAAACATTAGGAATAATTACAACCCTTTGTAAATCCTAGATCTATAAGACCAACAAGCACCTCGCTTGCCTCCAAGTTCAATAATCTTCTTAAAGTGTTTTTTTCTTACCAATCCAAGGGTAGACTCTTTGCAGTTGTAGGATGTGTATGGATGTGGTTTGAGTTGGGATTATGCCTTAAATATCAATGATTATATATCTGTGTTGAAATTCAAAACTTTATAATGAATATAGATGTTATATTCACTTATCAAAATGAAAAGAGCTTATAGCACATAAAATGTCTTTTACATGCTTATTACCAAGTTTATCATTTTTGTTATGCATGCGAAAGGCCCTAGGATTACATTGAATATGGCTGTAAGTGTGACGTAACATGGTTATCGCACAAGGTCATAGTTCATAATCCTTGTTTCCTTAAAGTATAAAGTTTGCAGTCAATAAATAGAACTAGACATTCTATTTTGAGTAAGACGGTTACACATCGAATCTTGGTAATCTACCTTGATCAAGCGAATCAGTGACTTCAGGATTGATGGGTAGTGTGCAGAGAACCTAGGACACTGAACGGACCAAGCAGTTGTCTTTTCATAAAGATACTTTACATTGAGAAAAGACAATAAACTCTTTATAGACTATTTAGACTTTGATTCTAAATCCTGAGAAGTTTGTGTAGTCAAATGTGAATTGTTGATAACTTTGATGTATGAAAGGGTAAGACCTATTGTCGGTCAATAGAAGCTCAATACATTGGGTAATCACATCTAACATTTTGGGAATACCAACTTCAAAAGGGAATCCAAATATTTTGTTAGTAAACTAAGAGACAAGAAATTTCCCCTTGAGATATATTTTATAGATATTATTATCAAAGTCTTCCGCTGAAGCATTTTAGTTGACATACCAAAATATATACATGTGTTTTTCACATGTACCAGAATAACATAAAATCGGTGACTCAAAGATAAAGAGGTAGAGAATTAAGTGGCAATATTCTTAGCATTAATTTTGCTATGGAATATTTCATGGAAGAATAATAAGTCAACAGTCAAAGGGATTAATTGTATTAGTCAAAAATATTAATTAGAGTTCAATCACAATCATTTAGTAGAATTAATTGTGATTAAAATATTGCTGCGTAATAAATGTCGGGGTGACATGATTACGAACACATTTAAGCCAATAATATTTTTCACTTTAGGTCTATTACCAAGCTGATGTAATCTAACCATAAGGTTTCTTATTTATTGGGCTAAGTGTTTTATTTATTAAGAACATGAAAAAAAAAAGAGAGAGATTAGATACAATTGGGCTTGGGATAAAACCTAGAGGCCCATGAGCATAAGTGGAACACCAGAGATTATTCACTTGGCTTTTATATTAGAGACAAGGAGAAAGGCTTAGTTACTTCGGGGGCTAAAGTATCAACTCAAAATACTACAGAGGGTAAAATGTACTTCATGGGGGTCAAGTGTCAATGTCAGATACTTGGAGGGGTAAAATGTAACTTTTTAAACATTGAGATTAAAAGTATAAATTTGTAGATAATTCAGGTGAGTAAAGTGTATTTTCCCTAATAAATTATTTGGTCATATTTAGGTATGTGGACTTGACGATAAAGCACAACACTTTAGCTAGTTTAAGGTTCCTGGATGTAGATACTACGTCATTTAGTGATTACCTTGTCAGAATTCGAACAAAGAAGTTGAGTTTTCTTGTCTACCAAAACTTTCTCCATATTTGGAGTTGCTTCTAGATCTTTGTTTTTCATTGAGGAAAATACATTTTACCCCCTCTGAACTATCCACTCATTTGCACTTTGACTTTCGATGTTTAAAAAGTGACACTTGAACCCCCCTCCCAAAACTTTCAAATTGTTGCAATTCAACCCTTCTGACTTTTTTTTT
This sequence comes from Corylus avellana, assembly GCF_901000735.1. Lineage (NCBI taxonomy): Eukaryota > Viridiplantae > Streptophyta > Magnoliopsida > Fagales > Betulaceae > Corylus > Corylus avellana. The sequence goes on from NC_081547.1 coordinate 20,623,633, forward strand.
TTTTTTCCAAAATGCCCCCATCCCAAGTTAAAAATTAAATTAAATTAAATTAAGGGGCGGCCGGCCACCCTAGTTGGGCCTAGGGGTGGTTTCGGCCACCCTAGACCGGACACCTCTTAATTTTTAATTTTTAATTTTTTTTTTTAAATTGGGATGAGGGCATTTTGAAAGAAAAAAAAAAAAAAAAAAAAAAAGGGTCAGAATGACCGAATTGCAATAATTTGGAAGTTTATAGGGGTCAAGTGTCACTTTTTAAATATTAAAGATCGAAGTGCAAATAAATAGATAGTTTGAGGAGGTAAAATATATTTTTCCCTTTCTCATAAGTTGAATTTCTCCTTTTATGTTGTGAAAATGTTGATGCCGAGAGGAATGTTCCTCAAGGACCTCCATTTGAAGGTGATTTTTTTTTTTTTGGTCAGGAAAGAGAGTGAAGTTTGTAAACGTGAAAAATTTATGTTTTTTAAAGTGGAAAAATACTTCAGATATCCTTAAGGTAATATCAAATCACTCCATAAGGTGTAAATTTTGTCAATTTACTCCCTAAGGGTTCAATTGTTATCAAATAGATCTTTCAGATTTTACGGTACAAACATGCCATACCCAATCAAAAAGCAACCCATGTCCCTTGAATAAAAAATAAAAATACAAAAAAAATAAGAAGGAAAAGAAATTTTTAAAAAAATTGACACTCTTACCTCTAGGGGTAGCCTTGCAGCCACCACCTTTTGTTGGGTGTAGCCAAATAGGGGTGATCGCGAGGCCACTTCCCATTCTGGGGATTGGGGATTGGCTTGTGTGGCTGCCCCCAACTCCCAAGCAAATGGGGGTGGCTT
>NC_081547.1:20624541-20631716 GCF_901000735.1 Corylus avellana
TTTTAACAAAAAGATCCTGAAGCATTGTTTTCTTTTTGAAAATGTAAACCAAATTGTACTTATTGTAGGGGTGAAAAAGCAGTTACGATTAGCGACTTTACCTATTAGCTAAAACCGCTAATTGTAACCACCCAGGTGGTTAGTAACTCTAATAACCACTAACCGCTTTCTAAAAAAAAAACAAAAAAACAAAATGATGTCGTTTCTATAGTAATGATAATATCATACTACATACGACATCGTTTCTAGATTTTTATATATATATATATATATATATATATATATATATATAGGAGGTTAGCGGATAGCGGTTAACAGTTAGTGCCATTAGCGAGCGGTTATTAACAACCATCTTTTCACCCCTAAACTTATTGTATGGTTTATCCTTTGGTCCACTCCTTTTTCTCAAAACGCCCATACTGTAGTCGTTATAAAGCTCAGTTTATTATTGGTGCCAAACCCATTTCATTTTCCCATTCCTCCAAACAACTCTCTCTCAATAAACTCTCGATCTCTCAAGAAGACCAGTAATCTTCTTTTTGGTATTTCAAGCTTCTTGGCGGTTCCTTGGGAAGACATTTCTTCCAATATGGAAGGCGGGTCAGACAAGCCCTTGACCCATACGATTCAAAATATGCTTGAATTTCAGACCAATATTTCGATTTTTGAAAAGAAGATACAAACCCTGATGCGTGAATGTAAAGAGGAATTAATCAAGAGAGCTGGAGATTCTGTAAACAAGAGCTCGATGAGGTGGATGAAAGCATCTCACACATCCAATGAAGAATCTTCTTCCAGGTCTGTGATGACAATGAAGGCTCGAGTAGTTGAAGTTGGGATTCAGCTTAGTAATCTGGTTGTTGATTTTGTGTTTATGATGTCGAGGCGAGATGAATTTGCAGAAAAGATTGGAAAATTCAAGGCTGCATTCAAATGGGCCACTAAGCTTGATTCCATGGTGATTGATAAGGTTGTCAATCTGCTGGAAATGGCTGACCGTGAAGTGAGGAAGACGAGAAGATCCGAGGAGTTAAAGAATAAAGGAAAGTCGGTAATTGATGACGGCAATCGGGATGAAAGACCAAACGAAAGAACTGGAGTTAAAGAACTCGTCCATCAATTCTTGGAGCAAATTCTGTATCAAATCTTTGATCAATTTCTTGAAGCAGTTCTGTGCTTAGAATTCATTACAAGTTATCGGAAACTTCCCGATTCGGAGTTGCAATTGAAAAAAGCTCTGTCAGTGATAGAATGTGATGTAAAGCATTGTGAGACGGTGGTGGAATGGTTAAGACAGGATATTATGGCATTGAAGACAATGTTTCCATTCAAATTGGTGTTCGAGGAAGCGAAGATGGCGGAAGCTCGGAATTTCGTGGCTCCGAAGATATATGAATTGTGGATAGGATTACTGGATTCATCAGAGCAGGTTGTTCATTGGACCGGATATATCAGAGAAATGGAAATACAGCATCAGAGACGGAGCCCGGAGATGTTCGGAAGAGATCTGCTGATGTTACGAGGGCGGAAGTAGAGCAAGTGCAGTCTAGCTTGAATGATGAAGATGTGGACTTGCCAGAATCAGCATCAGAGACGGAGGTTGAAGCAGAGAAGCCATCGAAGAAGTGCTGCTGTTGTTGTTGTAAATAAGCTGAGATTTCTGCAGCTTTTTTTCGTTTTCCTAAGCTTTTGAATTGTACCAACTTTCAATAAAATCTGTTTGTTTAGCTTTGAATTGTTGCATAATAAGAAAATCATTTGTAAGATGGTTTTCTGATTGATTGTTTTTGGTCTTTAGTTGATTGTATATAGTTGTACGATAGTAATGTAGTTTCTAGCATTACTCTAATGTTGAGAACAATGACTACAAATTGGGCTAAAAATTTGCCATATGGAGGAAATGGAGGCGGTGCGTGAGCGGAGAAAGCAAGGTGAAAGGGGTGGAGGAGATGCCGAGGGGACTAGAGGTGAGGCGTGTATAATAGAAAACCAAAAGGTGGAAAAATGGAGATAAGAGAAACTTCCTATATAAATACACAACACAATAGAGAAACATGACCAATATCCTTGAAGCAAGTACATCTCCATCACCATCTTCTTTCTCTACACATTGAAGTTTCTGGGTAATCAATCTTCTTCTTTTTCGTTGGTGTTTTTCAGGTCTCTTTGTATTTATACAATTCATCCTTCTTTTGACTGGAAATGGGTCATCGGACAGAAGAAAATGAAACCATTAGCCAAGATCACAATTGCCCATGAAGAGGGATTTTCGATGTTACATGCTGAAGGGGTCAAGAAGAATGGAAGATCCGTGTCTTGTAATGGGTAAAAAAGTGAAGCCCTGAGTAGAGTTTCGATGGCAGGAAGTGATGAGAATGAGGATGAGGATTATCGATCTGCACCGGAGAATTCTGCTTTCTGTTGTAAATTGGCATAATGAGAATGATAATGGGGTTTCCTTGATGTTCAAGAAGGAAGAAATGGAGGAGATCAGGGAATACAGAGAGAAATGGATGTTGAGATTGTTGAGAAAGCTGAAGATCAATCGCGGAGAATTGCGATTGATGATATTCTGTAGAAGAAAAAGGTGATGATGTGAATGATGAGATATTCTGTACAAGTACAGCCTAGCTTGAATGAAGGTGTGGATTTCCAAGAACCAATAGAGGAGGAGGTTGAAGTGGAGAAAGAAGCAAAGAAGCCATCAAAGGTCTGCTATTGTTGTTAATTAAGCCAAGATTCATAGCCATGTTTCTGCTTTTTGGTTAGTTTTTCTTAGACAGAATTCAATTGTATTCCAAACAAGGACCAACTTTCAATATATGTTGTTTAGCTATGCAGCATAATAAGCAATCTTGTTTTATTGATTGTGGTTGTTTGATATTGAAAGCAATGTATTATCTAGTAGTATGAATTGACTGAAGAATATTACAACTTCTAAAAGGATTTCAATCCTGAGATAAAAGAGTACCGAATGTTTTTTTTGTAAGTGACGCAGCACAAAAGAAAAACGATAGAAAATAAAAATAATTTAATATTAAACAGAGTCTCGTTCAACAACAGTGGATTTTGGTAGAGTCTCTCTGCCAAAGGAAATAGGAGTTGCACCTCAAAAAGAGTATTTCACTAAATAATATATAATTATTCATTCATTTCTAAATTGTTACAATAATTCACTTAAATAGACTGACAAAAACTTTAATCCTAATTTGATTTACTTTGGGCCTGTTAAATATTTTGTGTTAAATATATATTGGAGAGTGGAAGAAGGAGAGAGAAGAGAGAGAGCGGAAGCATATAAGAACTACAGTGTATTGAGTAGTATATATGTTGAAGTGTTACAGAGACCTCTATTTATAAAGAGACTATGAGCGATAATCAAGAAACGCTAGACTAATTAAGGTAGAAAATAATATAAAATATTCTAACATCAATTCTCAAACTCATCGTGTAAGCTTGAGTTTGGGAAAAAGAAAGGAAAATTATGGAATGCAAGGGGATCCGCCAGAGTGGTGGCCGGATTATGGCAGCCGAAGGTGGCAGATGGTGGCTGCTGGTTGCCGGCAGTGGCTGTTGGTTGCTGCAGTTGGGCTGTGAAAGATTTGGGCCATGAACTTGGCTGGGAAAATTATTAGATTGAGCTTGATGGGTTGAATTGGTAGTGGTTGGCAAGTTTGATTGGGCCAAAATTGGCCAAAATCCATGGACCATTGAATATGGTCTGACCCGAGTCTAACCCGATGAACCCGGTTAACTACTTTGGATCGGGTTGGAGGAATTGACCGGGTTGGCCTACTTGACTGAACTGAGTAGGATCCAATTTGTTTTGGATCTGAGTGAACCGAGTTGATTGACTGTCTTGTTCGGCTGAGCCTTCTGCCACTGGACCGGTTTGAGAGTGGGCTAGCTTGGGCAGCTAGGCCGAATTTATTCGGCCGGCTGGAAACTAGTTTTGGATCGGTTTTAAACCCCAATGACCCGGTTAGAAATCGGTTTTGGACCGGGTTGGAGTGCGTTGACGTGGTAGAGGAGCTGATGTACAGCTAGGGCTGACATGGCAGTCTCTCTAGGTGACAAATGGCAGAAGGAAAAGAGCTAGCGCGTGTGGTACATGCGCTCAAGTGGAGTGGCGCTGGGCCACGTGAAGCCCACGCGCAAAACCTTCCGCCCGCACGTGGCAGTGGGTCTAAGCCCCGTTGGCGGCGTGCTAGACGAAATTGAGACAACCAGCAGAGGATCTTTCGAAAGGCACAGCAACAACCCTGATCGAAAGAAGGCGGTGGCACTTGGGCGAAATGGTAGCACCTTCAGGAATATCTAATCTAATCTAATATCTAATATAATCTAATATCAAATCTTTAATATCATAATATCTAATAGAGGAGTTTTCTACATAAAAGTCTGATATTGTGACACGTGGCATGACATTTATTTGATAAATGTTACAACTTGACACGTGGCATTAAAAAATGGGCATATCACAAACATAAGAACTATACACGTGGCATTCAAAAATGAACATTCAAACTTAAAATGAAACCGTGCGGGCATTCAAAACAAAAGTCTTATCTCCCTTCCCAACCACCCTAAACCACAACCACTCTCAACTCTTTAAAAAAAAAAATTGAACAGTAAATCATTTTACCTAAAGACAAACCATTAGAACACTTACAATTTGCTTACCATCTATTCGTCATTGTACCCCGAGTAAGTTTTGAATATTCATTTTAAAAATTTAGTTTAAATTGTGTTAATTATGTTTATATGTGATATATTTTCCTTCCATTATGCCTTACAAAATTTCATTTACTCTGTTGTTAAGATTTACTATATATTCTTGCACTATGTTCTTTTGCTTGAATCTTAGAATACTCATAGTGTTCAAACACATAAAACTCTGAATGCAAAGATGCCCTTTCGTGTTAATGAGAATTTTTCAAACTTTTGTTCTCATTTTTAATAAAAACATTCTGTTTTCATTTTTGTTTTTTCAAAAAAGTCTAAAAATTGTTCCCTACAAAATCAAAATTCTCTTAAAAACTGTCATTCACAATTTCCTAAAGATTGCCTTTGTGCGGTGAAATTTACTTCTACCCTTAATACAATAAAACAAAACAAAAAAAAAGAAGACATAGTTATAAGTTTTCCCTCAAAAGCTAAATGATTTCTTGAATTAATTACTTATAATCCGTTAATGCCTTTTCATTTTTTTTCTCGCTTTCAATTTCTATTGCAGTGTTTTGATCACTGTTTTCTTCGTAAATGCTTATGATATTAATTTAATTTATAACCAATTCCAATTTTATAAATTATTAAATGATTTTAATGATTTTTTATGATAATAAGAACCCAAAAAGTTTTGGAACATTTTGATAGATACTCGTTTGGAATTTTTCTACAGTTTTTACTTGAGCTTTCTCTCTTCATTATCTCAAAACGTTTATTACTTACAGTTCAAAATTTGGCCTTCAAACCCGAATGTAGAAAAAACAGAAAGTAGAAACAACTTATAGAAAAGAAATTGGGAAATAACTCCACCACTTAATCATAATTTGCATGCTTGAACTTTTACTATATATAGTTAATACTTATTCACATTGCCTCATTTTTGCTTCTTGCTATGACTATTTGATATCTATTCAAAAGAATGTCCTAATTAAATAATTTCAAACAGATTTCCTTAAACTCATAAATGAAAAATTATTCTTAAGCTCATTATTGTGTGAATGTTATATTAGAATATAACATGGGTAAAAAATAACATGTTATATTAGAATATAAATGAAGCAATATGTCCATTGGTAATACGAAGATTTGGCGGAACTGAGTCATGGAAAAGGGCCAAATTAACCATAGGTCTGATTAAAAATCTAATATTAATAACCTATCATGCCAAAATATTATGTCATCATAAAATAATTTGCAAAATATTTCCTTAGGCTCATTATTTGATATTTGTTGCATCGAGAATAGGTAGTGGGGTTTAATGCTCACAATGGATCTTTTTTGGGAGGTTTAAGCTCACAAAAAACTCAAACTCAAACTTTTTTTTTCTGTCATTTATCCACCCACTAATTATTATTATTTTTTCTCCATCATTTCATTTAAAAAAAAAAAAAAAAAAAAAATCGTGCATTGCACAGGGTACAAACAGAAAGCAAGAGAAGACATAAAGACAAATAGAGACAAAAAGAAAAAATTTGGGAAGGTTTGTTTTCTTCATTAAGACAATTAAATATATTACAAATAAATTTAATTGTACAATTTACAAAAGAGAAATAATCAATTTGAATAAAAAAATATATATAAATTTGAAAAAAAATATAAGGGACACAAACGAAAACATATAGGGGTTTTATTTGTAATGTATTGAATTGTCTAAATGAAGAAAACAAAAGATTGTCAAATTCTCTCTTTCTCTCTCTTTATCTAATTTTCTTTTCATCTTCTCTAACTTTATGTTTATATCTCAATGTGAGACAATTGTAATATATTTAATTGTCTTAATCTAAAAAAACAAAAGGTTCACAAATTCTCTTGCCTAGAATTGTGACACATGGCGTTTTAGATGTTAGCCTTTTAGTGAGACAATTAAAACATAAGGGTTTTATTTGGAATGCATTAAAATATTAAATTGTTTAAATGAAGAAAATAAAAGCTTTTCAAATTCTCTCTTTTCATCTTCTCTTGCTTATGTTTATATCTCAATGTGAGACAATTAAAATGTATAGGCTTTATGTTTATATCTCAATTGGCATTTTAGATAATAGCCTTTTAGTGAGACAATTAAAACATAAGAGTTTTATTTATAATGCATTGAATTGTCTAAATGAAGAAAACAAAAGCTTTTTAAATTCACTTTTTTCATCTTCTCTTGCTTTATGTTTTTTTTTCACATGTCCACATAAGGGAAGGGAGAGGGAGATTCGAACTAGTGACCTTCGCTTCATGAAGCGTGGTTCACAGCCGATTAAACTACCCCTTAGGGACTTCTCTTGCTTTATGTTTATATCTCAATGTGAGACAATTAAAACTTATAGGTTTTATTTGTAATATATTTAATTGTCTTAATGAAGAAAACAAAAGGTTTTAAGGTTCACAAATTCTCTCTCTCTCTCTCTCTCTCTCTCTCTCTCTCTTTATTTTTCTTTTTATCTTCTCTTGCTTTCTCTTTA
>NC_081547.1:20631736-20632113 GCF_901000735.1 Corylus avellana
ATATATGTGAAGGATGGATGAAAAAAAAAAAAAAAACATTTATTTTTCATTATCTTAGTATTGTCATTTTATATATATTTTTTTTTTTTTATTTTCGTACTTATGTTCTTCCATTTTTGTTTTTGTCCCTTATATTTTTTTTTCTATTTTTTCTTCTTTAACTTTCTATTTATATCAATCAATTCCGGAAAAAGACAAGAGAGAGAGAGAGAGAGAGTTTCTATAAGAGTTTCTATTCGTTGTTTCTCAATAAAAAAATATACTACCGTTATTTATTTTCTTTATATTTTTTTTCCTATAAGAGTTCTTTTCAATTTTTCAATCGTTGTTTCTTAATGAAAAATTATACAACAGTTTTTTTTTTTTTTTTTTTTTGG